>NC_089232.1:19822714-20035214 GCF_963924675.1 Phocoena phocoena | reverse complement strand
AGCCAGCCCAGCTCATCCTGGTCCCTAGCCAACAGCCAGTGCCAATTGCTAAATGTGAGTGCGGGCATTTTCTTCTTCTTCTTTCTTTTAAATAGTGTTGCTTTATTTTATTTTTTTTTAATTTTCTTTTTTCAGCTGTGCCAAGTCTTAGTTGCAGCATGCAGGATCTTTTAGTTGTGGCATGTGGGCTCTTAGTTGCGGCATGAGGGATCTAGTTCCCTGACCAGAGATGGCACCTGTGCCCCCTGCATTGGGAGTGTGGAGTCTTAACCACGGGACCACCAGGGAAGTCCCAAGTGAGGGCATTTCAACCCTCTAGCACAGCTGAACCTGTGGTTGAATGGGCCTGTATGTGTAAATTCAGAGGAATCCTGCCGCCCCTTACCCCACATTATGGAGAATAAAAAAGAGTTGGTTTTTTGTTTTGTCTTTTAGTGTAGCAATAAGTGACGGTGACAGCTTTCTTCTAGTCATTGTGTGCCAGGTATGGAGTCGTGGAGTATCTTGGCAGCTCTTTTGAGTGATCACACGTGATGGTTGAAGAAACCATTCCTAAGAGAGCTTTGGGAAACGGCTCTGAGAAGAAGGCATGGTTATGAGCAAATAGGGCAATAAGACTGAATGAAAAACTATATATAAAATCATTAAATATCCACAAAATAGGGCCATTTAATTATATATATTTTTGAAATGCACCTGTTGAGCTGCACCATACAGGCCTGCAAGGCCCTTACCTGTCCAGCTTTAAGACTAAAGAAAGAATCTGGAGTCAGCAACAGAGACATCAATGGTTTAATGGATGGGGGAGCTTACATGTCAGAAGCAAGGCCCTGGAGTGACATCCCACCTTGTGCTGTAGACGGCAGGGCAGGACATGGCAGCAGTCTTTGATTCTGAGGGTAGGGGGAGGTTACTAGTTATAGGGGGAATTGACATCAGGTTAGCTTGTCGATTACCAGGGAAACCAGCAGAGGGCCATGCCCCTCACCACCCCTTTGAAAAGCTATTGGGAACAATCATTGCTGGGGCCAAGGGCGAGTATGTAGGAAGGTCAGGCATGTGAGTAGGGGATTGGTGAAGCAGTCACTGGTCCAGCAGGAGATGTACAGAGAGCAAGAGAACAGCCATCTTGAGTGCCCTGACCATACAGTACCGAACAAAACAATATTCATTTTGTGTAAAATCTCTGTCTCAATATCACATATTCTGAGCCTTATTCTCTTCCTCACTTTCACTCTACTTACTAACGAAGGGATAGATCCTTAAGCTTTAGAGGCATGGGGAATCATTTAAAGATGAATTATCCTGTAATTCAGCCTGCATCAATAACTTTAGGGCTGAAGTCTGTCAGTCACTGATGAATATTTCAAAGTCATCTGTTTTTGACTGGACTGTGTCTTTAATACTGCGAAGCTCATCTAGTTGAAGCACTGCTTGGGAAGAGGGAAATGTTCTTAGGAAAGACTTAACCATGGCAGCAGCTGCTGACAGATGGACAGTGTTGGGTTCCAGCCATTTGGTATGGTCGACAAGGCATGAATGACAGTTTAGAAAGCCATTCTGATAGCAACTAAAGCCCTGAATCTTTTCATATTCTGTTTTAAAGATTCTGTATTTTCATGGTATTGTAATTATAGAAGATGCAGACCATTATGTCTATTTAAATTTTTTATTTGCTATCTATGTAAATGTTTTAATGTTAGCCATGCTACCATAATAGAATGATTTTCTTAAAATATTTTGACATCATTGATATTAGCATTTCTCAAGAGGCTACAGATAAGAGTGGACAAATACAAAGAATCAAACAGTATTGGAATGTAAGGGGAACTCAAGTAAGTTCTAGTTTTTTTTAAAAAATGAAAGTTGAGGCTCATTAAGATACAACAGTGAAGTAGAAGGCATGTGGAATATTTTTCATATTTTGAAAACAAACAGAAATGTCATTTTATGTTGTTCTTTTCATTGTCTTTACCCTTGAGTTTCTTGCTTGGTTTCCACACTGCATGGTTTCCATCACCACCACCTCCACCATGGGCCAGATGGCATGCTTGAATGGTAATGGTAATGAGAACTTTGTTATTATAGTTTCTAAATTTGCTAGATAAATCTCATAAATCCTCCTCACTGTGAAGAGAAGGAAGTACTTAGACTTATAACTCAAAATTCTCTCAAAGGTTGGTAAGGGTATAATTAAGGGAAAAGTCATGTAAATATAATGCTGAGAAGTACTCATTCATTATTAACAGGCAAGAGTCATACAATTATATTCCTGTCTTAACGAGCAGCAGATTTGGAAGATTTAAGTCCCCAAAGTTTATTTGAGTAGAAAGAGAGGTATTCAGGCACAGACTAATGAAAATCAATAACCTTTCATTTATCTGGAATTTTAAAATATAGACTCCTCAAACAGTTGCCATTCATTTGGTTCCCTAAAACCACTGGGTTACCTTTGCCCTCTTCACCCAGTCCTGTCACTGACTTCAATCCTTACTAGTCACTAGCCTCCTTAAAAGGACAAGGTTTTTGTTTTATTTTGTCTGAGTTGAATGCCTAAAAATTTCTGCCAACTCATTAAGCTTTTGTTATTTTTTTAAAAAAATAAATAATGAACAGCCAGTATATAAAAGTAGAAAGACACCGTGTGATTCTTCTTGGCATGATGACATCTGGGCACTACCGAAACAGGTGTCATGGTAATGGTTATGTTCACGATAACTAAGGGCTTCCCAAACTTATATTCTTTTAAAAGCTACAGTGAAATGCTAAGACAAGTTTACTACAGAATGGTCAGGGGAAAAACACACTGTATAACTGAAAGGGAATCACTCAGACAGTTAGGAGAAGGCCACAGTCATCATCAGATCAATTGGAATAGAATCATTGTATCTGCACATCCAGGAATTCAGATCCACATATCATAGCACAGTTCTGAAATTCCACCTGAATATCTTATCTTTTACTGGTTTGTTCCTCATATTTCCAAAATAGTGAAAGAATATCATATTTTTGCAACGATATCATATATTTGTTAATTGCGAACTGATGACTCTTCTTATATTCCACAGATAATATATATCCTGATTATGTAGCCCAGGAGATAAAAGAATTAGCTTAATCTCCAACTCTTTTAACTACTTGAGCCAAAACCACATGGAATTTGTTAAAGAGCCCAGTCACATTGGTGCAATTTCTATTTTTTTTTTTTTTTTTTTAATGAAAAGCTAAGAGTATGTTCTGTGAGTAGCCCTTTACAAATAATGAAAATGCCCCCTTGGAATTAGCTCACAACCTGATTTACACAGATTGGCCTGACTTTCACATGCGAAACCTGCTTAGGCACCAGCTGGGGTAAAACATGTCTGTGCATGCAGGCTGTGGTGAAGCTTTCCAACCAGAGCTTTGTTGCAGATACTCAAGCCTCTTAAAAACCAACTGAAAAGGAGGGAATTTACATTAATTCTAGAGTTCATGGGGATCTAAAACAGGAACTATTTACTGTCATCTGGTAATTTCCCACTCTGGACAATCCAGATGACAGTTAACTCAGAGAGGAGCAGTTGAATGATGAACTTCAAAGTTCACATTTGCCTGGTGATCAGTTTGACTCTTGATATGATAAACTTGGATGCTTTCAAAGAATCTTGGAGACCTTCTAGCTCAGTTTTTTAACTCTTATGTGGGGAACACACATCCCTCTGAGGTCTGATAAAAACTAAAGCACTCTTCCCACACAAACATGCAAATATTCAGAAACACAACACACACACACACACACACACACACACTGCACACAGTTTCAGGGTTTTATGGACTTTCTGCGAACTCTTATTCTTGGAACCCAGGTTAAGGATCCTGATCTGGTCTAGTTTCCTAAATGGCCTAAGGAGGTAAGAAGCAATCCCTTCTCTCAGTTCAGATAGAAAGACAGTACTGTCTATTGTGAATTATTTTAGATTTCTGAACTTACTGTTAACTCAGGAAGTGTCTTTTCATGTCATAAAATTCATGCAACTTATACTTGCCCATGTTTAATTCAAATTTTTATTCATATATATGCCTATAATAAAGCATTTGATATACAGTTTCAGGCACCTCCAAGAAGAGGATTTTAAAGTAGCATTTTCTTTTTTATTCACACACTGACTTATAAAAACACTTTTTAAAAAGAGAAAAACAATAAGAATATCCTAGAAGCCTTAGAATACATCACATTTGCCAAAAGCAGTAAAAGACATGCTCCTGTGTAGTGACACTAATTAATGGTTTCTTAAATACAATGTAATTGAGTTTTATATTTCATCTTTTGGAAGGTTAAAAAGTATCTGATAGCTGCTTAAAAGTATCTGAATTGTAGCTGAACAAAGAAAGAAGAAAAGGAAATAGCTTTCCACAAAATTCAAATTTAAGGAAACTTGGACAAATATATGCATAATTGATCATAATTTTTCAAAATGTGTGTGTGTGTATGTATGTGTGCATATACATAATCAATAACAATTCTGAAATGGCTACAGGTAAGGTATGACAGGCACTATTTAGTCTGAAATCATACATTCCCAAACATCTGATATCCAGAGGAACCAGAAGACCCAATTTAAATAATTTAAACAGTACAATAAGAGCTGTAAAATACTTTCTCTTCTTTATTGTTTACTCTGTAGCATTTTAATGGGAATTTAAAATTAATCAGAACTATGCCAGCCAATCCTGTTTCCTTTTAAAACTCCTCTGTTAGTTTAAAAGAAAATAACTTCCTTTAGGATTTCACATTTGTACATGGATATATCGTGCTTGAAGTGAAATAATGAATTATTGTCTAGTTTAGTGGCATCAAGTTAGTATTCAGCATTAGTTGCTTGCCAGATATCTAAAATTTCTTAGGATATGTTTAAAATAATTCTCTATGCTTAATTTTACGTGTAAAATGAAAATTAAGGAGAAACCTTTGAAAGAGGTTAGCTAACTGAATATACTGTTGCCTGCCTTCCTTTATCTTTTAAAAATTTTTATTGAAATATAGTTGATTTACAATGTTGTGTTAGTTTCAGGTGTACAGCAAAATGATTCAGTTTTATATTCTTTTTCAGATTCTTTTACGTTATAGGTTATTACAAGATATTGAGTATAGTTCCCCGTGCTGTAGAGTAGGTCCTTGTTGGTTATCTATTTTATATGTAGTAGTGACACCGCAGAATGTATTTTGGGACTTAGTAAAGCATAGGTTTTTCTGTCTTGGCGCAAAAAGAATTCAGCGAGAGGCAGAGTGATAGGTAAGGAAAGAGCTTATTAGTATAGGACACTTATGAGAGATACAAGTGGGCAGGCAAGGGAGTGCCACCCCAAGAACTTAGTGGGCTACAGTTTTATAATCAAAGGAAGAGTGGGGAGAGGGAGAAGACCACCTTCCTCCTCTGTTCTTTGAGTCTTCTATCATTAACTCCTCCTACAAGTCGGGCAGGGAGTTTTTGACCCTATATGGCCCAACCGGGACTCTGTGCTATGAAAATGAGCAAAAAGCTGGGAACATATACTGAAATATGGTAAATCATCTCAGGTTTCAGTATACTGTCACCTTTCCCCTATATTTCTGCTCTTAGTACATGCAGAAAAAGCCCCTTCTCAAGGCTCATTAACTTGCTGACTGCACTGGGCTGGATGTTAGTCTCATTCCATCACTGTTTTATTGTTGGGGAACATGCCTTGTGCTTCTGTTGCAAAGCAAGCCTGCTTTCTTAAGTGATCATTAACTTATAGAGTGTCCCATACTTTTCTCTCTACTTAAGATACCCTAGTGGGATTAACTATTTAATCACCTACTTTGTCCCCTTACTCTGTCCTTGTCAGTAGTGTGTATATTTTAAACCCAAACTCCTAATTTATCCCTCCCCCAACCCTTTCCCATTTGGTAATCATAAATTTGTTTTCTATGTCTGTGAGTCTATTTCTGTTTTGTAAATAAGTTCATTCGTATCTTTTTTTAGATTCCACATATAAGTGTTCCTTTAAAGAAAAATCTCAGCTTTAAGATTTTCTTTTTTCACTTAAATTTCCAGAAGAGAAATTTCTTCTCTTCCCTCATAAATGCCGTGTGGTGACACCAGCTTGTCTTCCTTCACGGGCAGGACGCCTACGTACTTAATTGTTCAATCTCTACATAAGAATCACTTTTCCTCTAGGGTACAGCTGTTGAGCGGCTGAAGCCCAGCTACCTACCAGTTTGGGGCCTGGCAGGAAAAAGAATACAAATCCATTTACAAGGAAGTAAGGGAAGGAATTGGTGGTCTACAGGCAGCTGTTTTGAGTTTTTGCGGACCTGGCTTTGCCCTCACGACTGTTCTCACTCAGCCCTCCGGTATGTTTTCGTACCTCCGGTATGTTTTCTTCCTGCTCTGATCTTCACAGGGTTTGTCTTGATATTTTTCTCCTGCAGCTCCCCTCCCTCTTTTCTAGTTAATTCCCCTAATTGCCTGCTATTGTGATCAATCATTTTTGATTTCAAGTCAACTGTCAACCAGAGTTTTCTCTTGAATCTTTGGAATTAATTTTGACTTTTATTTATTTGCGTGTGTGTGTGCTGTACGCGGGCCTCTCACTGTTGTGGCCTCTCCCGTTGCGGAGCACAGGCTCCAGACGCGCAGGCTCAGCGGCCATGGTTAACGGGCCTGGCCGCTCCGCAGCATGTGGGATCTTCCCGGACTGGGGCACGAACCTGTGTCCCCTGCATCGGCAGGCAGACTCTCAACCACTGTGCCACCAGGGAAGCCCTACATGCTCTTTTTAATTGTCTTACACAAATGTTGAACTAAAGGGAGAGCTCAGCTAAATGATTTTAGATGGCGGTGAAGGAGAGGACACCCCCAACACCTGTGAAGGGGTTTCCTCACACATTCTATAGGATACCCATTGCTACTGACAGGAATGTGTCTCATTCCACCATGCTGAAGTAGGAAAATGTTTGAAAAACATCAACAGGTGTTTCTGTATGACTTAGCAAATGTGAAAAGCAGATGCCTATGTTAAAATGAAATGATATTTAAATATAAAAGGAGAACGGAGAACAATAAGTAAACGTGGATTGTAATATTCTAATTTTATTCATTGAAATTAGCAAAAGGAAAAAGTACTTTAATTAGGATGTTAGTTTTATTTTTGACCCTAAATCCAGAGACTCATTTGGCATATTTTCATCTGGAGAAAATAACTTTTTTTTCAATTTTACACATAATATAAAATGTAAGGTCACTAATTAAACACACTCTACTTTAAAACATTCAACTTATTTCACCTTGTGACAGCTGATAAATTAAGTAGAGAAATGTTTTTTCTTCTTTTGGGGGCATAGGAAGAACAGACATTTGCTTCAGAAGAGTGAGTAGAGATGAAGTGAAGGCCATACGTTAAGTTAATTAAACTAATAGTAGACTCTCCTTAACTGCCTTAGAATACACTAAAGGAGCCAGCTAAGACCCACCTGTCTTACACAATAATGGTAGAGAACACCTTAGAGGGATAACATCCTACAGCGGTTTAATTGTGATACTTATTAACATCTGTGCTATTCAGCAACAATTTCTTACACCAACTCTCTAACTCACCCCTTTTTGCTCACCTCCCATTATCTGTTAAATGTATTAATTTCTCATTATTCTTCAACTCTGCAACCTATCGTCACCATATAAAGTTAATCATTCCTGCTTCTTGAACTCTATCCATCTTGGATTTTTGCTTTGCTCCTTTCCCACCATCAAGTGCCCATCTTTTTCTTTAAGACATTGGATTATCTATCAAATCCAATTCCTCAACTTGCTTTGGCCTTATCTCCTTTTTATATACTTACTCATTCCTACTTCTATATTCTTCACTCTTCTTGAAATTTCATTTTGATTCCTTTCTAAAAAATTAAGAGTCCAAAAACAATAATAAATTAGTTGACTTCCTTGAAACAGCTCTAAATCATCTCAGCTTCAAAATAATCACTGCATCACCTTACGTTGCCTTCATTTTTAAAATAAATATTACTGTATAATTTGCTTGCTCTTTTCTTGGATATTCATAACTTTTTTCCAACTCACAATTTTAGCAGTTTCTTAAGAAAATGAAAGTACATTCTGATTCTTTTTTCTTTTTTTTTATTTGTAAAGGGCTTTATTTTTTTAATTGAGTTATAGTTGATGTACAATATTATATAAGTTACAGGTGTACAGTATAGTGATTAACAATTTTTAGTCATTATAAAGTTTTACTTATAAGTTTTAGTTACTATTCATTTATAGTTATTATAAAATATTGGCTATATTCCCTATGTTGTACAGTATATCCTTGTAACTTTTTTTTTTTTTTTTTTTTTTTTTTTGGCGATACACGGGCCTCTCACTGTTGTGGCCTTTCCCGTTGCGGAGCACAGGCTCTGGACGCGCAGGCTCAGCGGCCATGGCTCACGGACCCAGCCGCTCCATGGCATGTGGGATCTTCCCGGACCGGGGCACGATCCCGTCTCCCCTGCATTGGCAGGCGGACTCTCAACCACTGCACCACCAGGGGAGCCATTTGTAGCTTATTTTATACATAATAGTTTGTACCTCTTAATCCCATACCCCTATAATGCCTCTCCCCACTTCCCTCTTCCCACTGGTAACCACTAGTTTGTTCTCTATATCTGTGAATCTGTTTCTTTTTATTTTGTTATATTCACTAGTTTGTTGTATCTTTTAGATAAGTGATATCATACAGTGTTTGTCTTTCTCTAACTTATTTCACTTAGCATAATGCCCTCCAGTCCATCCATGTTGCTTCAAATGGCAAAATTCCATATTTTTTTACAGCTGAGTAATACTCCATGGTATATAGGTACAACATCTTCTTTTTCCTTTCATCTGTTGATAGACACTGAGGTTGCTTCCATACCTTGGCAATTATAAATAATGCTGCTATAAACATTGGGGTGTGTGCATCTTTTCAAATTAGTGTTTTTATCTTTTTTTCGATATATAGCCAAGAGTGGAATTGCTGGGTCATATGATAGTTCTTTTTAGCATTTTGAGAAACCTCCACACTGTTTTCCACAGTGGCTGCACCAATTTACATTCCTACTAACAGTGTATGAGGGTTCCCTTTTTTCCACACCCTTGACAACATTTGTTATTTGTGGGTTTTTGTTTTTGTGTGTGTGTGGGGGGGGGGGGGGGTTTGATGATAGCCATTCTTACAGGTGTGAGGTGATATCTCATTGTGGTTTTGATTTGTATTTCCCTGATGGTTAGCAATGTTGAGCATCTTCTCATGTGCCTCTTGGCCATCTTCATGTCCTCTTTAGAAAACTCTATTTAGATCTTTTGCCCATTTTTCAGTAGGGTTGATTGGTTTTTTGATGTTGAGTTGTATAAGCTGTTTATATAGTTTGGATATTAACCCCTTACTGGTCATAGCTTTTGCAAGTATTTTCTCCCATTTCAATAGGTTGTCTTTTCATTTTGTCAATGGTTTCTTTTGCTGTGAAAAGCTTTTAAGCGTAATTAGGCCCCATTTGTTTATTTTGCTTTTATTTCCTTTCCTTTTGGGGACAGATCAAAAAAAATAGTTTTACAATTTATGTCAAAAGAGTATTCTGCCTATATTTTCCTCTAGGGGTTTTATAGTTTCCAGTCTTACATTTAGGTCTTTAATCCATTTTGAGTTTATTTTTGTATACAGTGTTAGAGAATGTTCTAATTTCATTCTTTTACATGTAGCTGTCCAGTTTTCCCAGTACCACTTACTGAAGAGACTGTCCTTTCTCCATTGTCAAAGGGTAGTACAATTCAGTGGAGCGCCTTGACTAAGTAAATTAATGCAGGAGACATGGTGAGAAATGGTAGAAGATGAGCTTTAGTGGGTTATTTGTTATTCATAAGGGATAAAGTATGACACTTGGTTTATTTTTAAAAATTAGAATAATAATACCATTTTAGTTCCCTTGCTACTGCAACATATTATCACAAATTCTGTGGCTTAAAACAACACAAATAATTATCTTAGAATTCTGGATGTGAGTAGTCCAAAGTCAGTTTCATGTGCTAAAGTCAAACATCAGCAGACTGGTTCCTTCTGGAGGCTTTAGGGGAGAATCGGTTTCCTTGCCTTTCCACCTGTACTCCTTGGCTTGTGGCCCCTTTTTTATTCAGTGACATCACTTCCACCTTTGCTTTTATCTTCACATCTTCTCACTCTGACCCTCCTGCTTTCCTTTTATAAAGACCATTATAATTACATTTGGTCCACCTAGATAATCCAGAATAGTCTTCCTCACTCAAGACCCATAGTTTTACCACACCTGCAAGGTGCCTTTCATAATGTAGAATAACATATTCACAGGTTCTGAGGCTTAGGATGTGATGTTTTTGAAGGGCTATTATTTTGACTACCACAATCCCTACTAGTGCCAATCTCACACAGACAGGTGTGAAAAATGTTCCCTTGAGTACAAGGAAGAGGGAGTGTGTCAGACTTGTGGGTTTCATCTCTTATGCATGTCACTACAGACAAATAGCTTGAGAATTTCCGTACAAAAGAGTTTGGAAACTTTATCTGTTAGGCAATGGTCAACTATCAGTTTTGTTTTAAGCAAATAAAGAATCTGATCAGTTTTGTTTTTTTGAAAAATAACTGCTGAAAGAATGGATGCTGCTGGTTGGAAGCCAGACTTAAGGTGGTGAAAAGCCTAGACTCCGAAAGAGAGCAGCCATGGAATTAGAGAGGAGTCACATGTTTAAAGAGAGAGTTCAGAGAAGATTTTGTGTGGATTGGGAGTGTTTCTTGAGACGTAAGAATGTTGAAGGTGACTTTGAAGATTGTAATTTAGGTGGCAGTATAAGAAATGACAACATTAATGTGTTTGAATATATTCAGTTATAGATGTTTGTGAGACATGCCTGCACAAGACTCAGAACCAGAGGCTGGCAGTAATGTTGCAGAAAACACACTGCACCCAGCTTTGCAAATATGTATTTTGGGTGTTATAGGAAGGGTTGGGGGATGCTTTCTTCAGTACATGGGCTCCGAAGAGAGGTTGAGTGGTTGCATTCATGCTATATGTAACATTATTTCTGCATACATACAAGATGTGATAGATACAATATTTATTATTGTGTTATTATTTTACATTTGTATTTTAATTATTATAATATTACATATAATATATGCAGAAATGTTGCATACATATATATCTTTATATATATATACATATATGTTTATATATGCATACATATATATTTTTATATATAGGCAAATATACATGCACACACTGTAGTGACCTTAGAGAACAGGGTAGAATAGCATAAATGGTCAAAATTTCCATGTATCAGTGCTCTTTTGAATACAAACATTGCTTGCATCTCAGTCTGTGCAGACTCAAACTCATTTTATAATCTTGCTTTGTATACATTCCACACGTGTTTATCTATATGTAAAAGAAACAAAGCAATTGAAAAAAAAATCCTCCATATTACAAAATTGACACGATATGGTTCTTGTTCTCAGAATTTAGTGTCTAATGGTGAGACAAATATAATACAAAATGATACGCCATGCTAATAGTTAAAAGTAATAATAGCTAACATTTATTGAGTTTCAATCTTATGAGTTCAGCATTATTCAGCCTTTTAAGTGTGCCAGCTGGTTAAATCTCAATCCTCATAAGAAGTAGGCATTGTGTGTAAAATACATAGCAGAGAAAAGGTTGACAGCACATTTCTAGTAGGAGGAGAACCTGAGCGAGTTGGGGAAATATTCACAGAGGAGATAACTCTTGAAATGAGACTTTGTGTATGGAATTTTACAGGTCTATAAATGTGAAAGACATTCAAAAGAAGAATAACATTGGAAAAAGGTAAGAGATTTGAGAAGGCACATAGTGCCAGATGAGTGACAGATTTTTAAAGTGCCAGATGGAGAATGGCAACAGATGAGGCTTGTCAGGAACACGAAGGTCAAAATCCCAAAGGATGCTGTAGCCATCGTGTAAGAAGTTTACTTTCTATCCTGTGGCTTATGGGAAGACTTGAATAATTTTGAGCAGGAAAGTGAGCTGATTTGATTTGCATGTTAGCAGAGATTTTACTGCAGCAGAATAAAGGATGCATCCCTGGAGGTCATCAGGGAAAGTGAAGAAAACAGGAGGCACAGCAAACACTAGGGGGTCTATTTCAATAGTCTAGGCAAAAAATGATGAGACTTGTGTCTGTGGGATGGTATTGGCAATGAAGAAAAGGACAAACATACATTTTTATGGTAAAATTGAGAGCAGATGGTGAGTGAAAATGGGAAGTGAGGGATCTGGGAAATACAGGTTTCTGTCTTGGGTAACCTTATGGATTCTGGGGGCACTGTTGGAGAAGGAGAGACTTCCCCCTCTTCCTCTTTTAAGTTCTTGTGGCTGGACTCATAACAAAATTGCCGTAAGACAGATTAACAGGAGAAGATGAAACAAATTTTAATTCATGGGCTTGGAGGTCCTATAGAAATGACACTAAGAAGTGGCAGAGCAGCTGCTTTTATAATTTTTAGACAAAGAAACAATAAATTTGTGAGGTATTGACAAAGAAACTTAGGTTTTGGATGCTGTAAGTGCTGCCAGGAAAATTACCAAGCAGAATGGTGTGAGAGATGACAATAAAAGGGAAGGACACAGGGGAGAGGGAGTAGCTTACAAGGTCAAAAGGCACAGAAAGGACAAGTGCGTTAATGACTGAAAACTCTGTAGTCATTAAGAAAGTAATTGGAAACCTTTGTGAGAATGATTTGAATATGGTGGGAAGGGTAAAACACCAAGAGTGGGTGTAGATGCAAATGGAAGTTGAAACTATAGATTACTGAACAGAGAGGCATAATGATTATTCATTAAATAAATTACCTTCAAACATCTTTTGAAGCTAACTTCGGTGTTATGTTAGAAACATAATGGGGTTGTGACTTTTCAATGAAATTATTTAAGAATCAGATTGTAAGGCCAGAGAATTATTATTGGAATCAGATAAATTGTAAATAGAACTATCTATTAGCCATCAATTGTATATATCATCATCTCATATTACTTCTCAAACTTCCAGTTTTTACTGAGGTAACAGTTCATTGATCTAATCATACTTACAATGACTTTTAATGTCCCTTGTCTTAATCATTACTTAGTCCTGTAACATGCATCATAAGACATATTGACCACCTTAGACAAGCTACGAATGATAAGCCCAAAGAATTACTTTCATCTGGCTTATTTATAAGTAGAATTGCGAAGTATTCTGCAGATCTCTTAAAACTTACAGAATGGATATTGGCTGGAGCTGGTTGATTAAGCCTTTCATATCTTTATCTTCTAAGAGTTGAGTCTTTTATTTGGAGTTCATTCAAACCTGCATATATCAGACTTTGATTCATGGTTTACAAAGTATGTTCCATTGGGCAGAGATGTAAAATTAGCTCACAACTATCACTGGTAGAACTGAAAAATGATTTAACTAATATCTTCAGCCTTTAAATTAATCCTCAGACATAGAAGAGGCCATCAGAGACTTGTTAGTTGGTTTCACTGGATATTGAAATATTAACAGTATAGGAGGTCACAGTTTGAGTTGTGGGGCAAATAAACTCATGAGGTCCCTAAAGCCCCAAATTTAAATCCAGGTTCTTTTGCCCATTACTCTTCTAAATATTCCTCAACCGGTCCTTTTTACCTCTCCTTTTATTCACCCAAAGGTTTGTAAAATTAAAAAAACAAACAAACAAACAAGAAAACTTACCTATAGCGTTATGTCAACAATAATAATGAGTCAGGATAGTGTTTTGAGATATTAGTATTTGTTTCATTCTGCCTGCATCTTCTCCCCTCCAGAAGTAATTAGGCCTCTGTGAGTGGTTGCTTCAGGGTGGTATGATTGCTTAGTTATATAGGTTTTGTGTTTTATGAAAACATATACTCCTTGAAGGAATCATACTTGTGGGGAAAACAAAAGGAGAAAAGTATGAGAAGAGGAAGAAGAAAGAAGTGGGATGATTCTCTAAGACTGGGAGGCAGATGGAGGACTGTGCTCCCTACAAAGACCAAACTCATGGCCATGACCCGGCAGGACCACAGGGGACGTGCCCTCCAGATGCTCTGAAGGAACTCAGATTCTAGCATTTGGAAAGATTCTGGCCCACGTGAAGCAAGGGATCATGTGTAATTTGAGCAATGAGCTGTGATCATCCTTGACTATATACCAGAATCCCTTCCTTCCTCAGGTGTGATAAAGACACCTCTGTTATTTGTAACTCTAAAGAGAGAGGAAGAATGGTCTCCTGAACTCACCATTAAATTTCTTAGGAACCAGATTTAAATAAAATTAAATAATGTAACACTTTTATACAATGCAGTAGTGGATGCAAATTTATGCCAACTGTTATAATTCTTTCATTTAACAAAAACATTTTTTCAATATTCTGTTATAACCTATATGAGAAAATAATCTGAAAAAGAGTGAATATATATACATGTATATATGTATAACTGAATCACTTTGCTGTCACCTGAAACTGCCACAACGTTGTAAATCAACTGTACTCCAATCAAATAGGAAAAAAAAAAAAAAAAAAGAAGAGAGAAACTAGAGAAAGAAGTTTGGGAGTGGAAGTACCATGCATTCTATCTTGGATAAGTTAATTTTATGGTGCTTGTTAAATAGCGAAATGGAGATGTTCATTAGATAATTTAAAAAATAGTCCTGAATTTAGGAGGATGTTAGTAGCTAGTTATGTAGTTTGAAAGCGATTTGCACCTAGATGGTATTGAAAGCCATTGGATGAATGAGATCACAGAGCTTTGCATCTTGAAACAAGCAACCATGCCAACTCTTTCCTTTGTTCATTGTTATTATTGCTTGTCATCAATGAAATCCCCAATGCTTTAAAAATATATATATTTTTTGTTGTAATCAGGCCTGTACTTTCTCAACTCTAGGAGTATAGCCTTGTAGGTGACTGGCATGTTCTCTACTCTTACAGTCCTTGTCTTGAGAGACAGTTTTTCATGAGTCTCTTACATTTCTGCGCATCTTGGGAGCAGAAGGGCTGAGGGCCCTTTGTACTGGATTATCTTTTCAAGGATGTTTGTATAGTCAATGGCCTTGGAAATAGAGATAGTGTCTCCCTCTGGGGCAAAGGTCAGGCTTGCTTGCATCCTTTCCCAATGCAGGGGACACGGGTTTGA
The DNA here is from genome assembly GCF_963924675.1 of Phocoena phocoena. Classification (NCBI taxonomy): domain Eukaryota; kingdom Metazoa; phylum Chordata; class Mammalia; order Artiodactyla; family Phocoenidae; genus Phocoena; species Phocoena phocoena. The sequence continues at coordinate 20,019,997 of NC_089232.1, read as the reverse complement.
GCCCTGGTCTGGGAAGATCCCACATGCTGCGGAGCAACTAAGCCCGTGTGCCACAACTACTGAAGCCCATGAGCCTAGAGCCCGTGCTCCACAACAAGAGAAGCCACCATAATAAGAAGCCTGTGCACCACAGCAAAGAGCCCCCACTCTCTGCAACTAGAGAAAGCCCGTGTGCAGCAAGGAAGACTCAACGCAGCCAAAAATAAAATAAATAAATACATTTATTTTTTAAAAAAAAGAAGGTAGAGGTAGTGATCTCAGGGAGACAGCAGTGAATGGTGGCTTGAAGCAGGATCTTAGTTCCCTGCCCAGGAATTGAACCCGGGTAGCCTGGGTGAAAAGCAGGAATTCTAGCTGCTAGTCCATCAGCAGCTGGAGGTTAGCAGCAAAGCCTCTCTGGCTCTTGCCCCTGTTTGAAAACAAGAATTTTTCTAAGAGAGAGAAGCTGTAAAAACAAGCACAAAGTTTAGTGTTGGAAGCACGGCACAGCATGTGGGAGAGCACACGGAGAAGCAGTTTATTTATTTAAGACAGAAGCAAGGCAGAAACACACACCCAAAGAAGGGTGCGGGTGTCTTCCTGAATGAGGAGCGCACCAGAGAAGTGATTTAAATCACTTAGATGGGGCAGTTCTTCCGGGTCTTTGTTTTCCTCTGGCAAATCATCTTGCTTCTTTTCCCACATCTGACCTGTCTCAGGGCCCTCCCAAAATGCGTGTGCATTTTTTAGCCAAGATGGATTCTAGTGCAGAGGCCTAAGGGAGGTTGACACCACCTATTATGGGGTGGCACCCCCTCCCTTTTATGACCACTGAGGTGCCTTCCTGTGCATGTGCAGTTGGGGAGGCTTCCTTGACCTCAAGAGTGATAGATGTGGTTGTCTTATCTCTTTACTCCAGCAGAGCTCAGCTCCTGCCATTAACTTTTTCCCTGAAATGTCTAGGGAAAACAAAGCTCCAGTTTATTCCATTTGACAGACTCCAGCTGTTCAGCTCAAGGGCCCATCTACTCCTGCCTCAGTAATATCTCCTTTCAGCGCTGAGAGACTGTCCAGTGTAATAAAAAATGGAAAATGTCTTCCCTGGAAAAGAGGACTTATATGTTTGCTATCCATAAAAGACTGAGGTTTCCTAGGCTCAGAATTCCTCTCCTGTAACAAAACGTCTGTGGATATAAGTACCCATTATGCCCAGCCCTATGGAATTGTTGCCTCCATGAAACTGTGGCAGGTAACATCTTAGACTCTTTAGAATTCTTGACATCTTAAACTCTTCTGGGAGAGAAGAAATAAGTAAATTCGTAAATACGATGAAATATAATAATATCCAGAATAGTAACTAACATTTATGGATTACTTTCTATGGTTCAGCAGCTATAATAAAATTTGCATTTAATCTCTCATTTCATCATTAGAATAACCAGTGTGGTAGGTTCTATCATTGCTCTCTTAACTTACATGAGCTCACACAGAAAATTTTAGGGTGAGGGTTCAAATTCATACTTGGACTCAAGAACTTGTGCTTTTAACCACTAGAATGTGGACATAAAATGCTTGAAATAAAGCAATTCTTGTAGAGTAAAAAATTTATAAATTTTATAAATCGATTTTATAGTGTTCAGTTTTCAAAATAAAATGTGGCAGTGCCCAGTGCAATGAACTTTATAATGACACCAGGTCCATTGTGGCAGGGGCAGCTATCCTGAGTGTGACGTGATCAATGGGAAGAAGCCCTTGTGCTCGGATGTGTTTTTCCTTGTTCTTCCTTTACCTGCCCCATTGCTTTGCACTGATTCATTCCAAGTAGTTGCCTCTACTATTTTTTTTTTTTTAAATTAAGCTCATGAAGTTTGAAAATAGTGAAAAGATCTGAGATCTTGCGCCAGATTGAACATGTCATAGTTTTGTGATACTATAAAAATTATTTAATCATTCCTCAGTTTCCTAATCAGTAAAGCAGAGATGAAAATACCCATGACAGTGTGGATGGTGAGTATTCAAGAAGATGACATATTTATGAAATCCAAGTAACTGATCAATGACAAAATTTTATATACATGTATTTATTCTTATGATATTGGGTTAGCCAAAAAGTTCATTCGGGTTTTTCCATAACATCTTTCGGAAAAACCGGAATGAACATTTTGGCTAACCCAATACCTATGCTGCACAATGCCTCATGATCTTGTTAGTCATTTATTACATAATGTGAATTAGTGGTTGCTAGTTCCTGTCCACTACTACACTTATTTTTTTACTTGACAGAAATCAACAGAATATCTTATATGTGCTAAGCTGGGTAAATATTTTGTGCGGCAGAGAGAGAGAGGCTTTTGGGTGGTATGTGTGTTTAGTGTGGTGACAATCTGGAGAAAATGTGCCTAACTGGAGTATCTGCAGTATCTCTGCTGGTGATATTGAAATGGGAAGTGATGAAGGGAAAAGCAGAGAACTCTACAGCATGAACAATATTGAGCTACGGGTAAGCTAATAAGTTAGCTTGCTGCAGTTTCAGAGATGCTAGTAGAAGACACAGGACTGAGGTTAGAGACAAAGGCCTTTACTACTCACAGCACAGAAAGCAGCCTGACCTTCATGTTCATATAGGTTCCCCTGCCGCTCCAAACCCATGGGGTTGAAACAGAGGGGCACATGTACGGCTGTGCATACAGGGGGATTGCATTTCTGCTGGGGATTCCTGAGCTAAAGGAACCTGAATCTTTTATATTGGATGGTAAGCATGCCTCTCCTTTGTTTCCAAGAGGCACATTATTTTTACTGAATAATAAGCAAACTGCTGTCTGCCGTCTCTACTTTCCAGGGCTTTCTGCCCTACAAACATCTTTAACAATATAGTTTGAAACAAAGTGGTAGATAGTGCCTCTGTTCACAAGATATGCAGAAAATCTAGAGAATTTTTAACATCCTGATGAAGGGGAGGCATCTTAAGGTAGATCTTAGCCTTCTTCACAGTTTGGCTAATCTAAACTCTAGTGCAGAAATTACAATACGTTATCAGACTGTATCATTGCAGAAAAATTCCCTAGTCTTCATTTTTGTTTTCATTTCTTTTTCCAACTCTCTCTAGGATCCCCCCACCTAGACACATGAAGGAGGTAAAACATGCAAGAAAGAAGGGAAGGAATAAAAGTGAAAGTTTGGAGGACAGGGGAAATAAGACTTCAGAGAAAGATAAATGGGAAAGCAGACATAGGGATTTTATTTCAACATGGCCTTGGACATCTAAAAGATGAGAATGCTTGATATTGACCTCAAAGTGAACATTTAAATAGGATTATATCTTATGAATAAGAGTGTGTATATTGCACCAAGTTACAATGGATAGGATAAGTCTATCTTGTTCAAAACCAAAATCTGTTATTGTTTCCAATACATATCACTGGCTTCACTATCTGACATCAGGCTCCCTCTTCAGTTGACTGTTATGAATGTGTGAACATGGATCCTGTGTGGCTGATTTGATTTCCTAAGACGGCACAGGATAAGCTCAACCTTAGTATTTGTGAGCCCAAAGGAGGAGTACACTGGAGACTTACCTACCATATATCTAAATATTAAATCAGGCTAACAAACTGTCTGTTAAAATATGTTCTCTCCTCCTGTCATGACAAACAGACTTCATAATGATAATAGTGAAAAATATAGGCAATGCCAGACTATTTGTATGACAGAAAGTTAGCAAAATTTCAAGGTCAACTAATTTTAAATATTGCTGTTCAGTCGATGGGCTGCATAAGTAATAAAGTCACATACACAAATTATGATGTATTTTTACATAAAATGTAGTTTTCTTGCCTTCATTTCAGCACAGTCACAAATTATGTATGGTAAAGATTTTCACATAACTTATGTTCTGTTGAGTGACCAAAATGATTGAAAAATGTAATAGTAATGAAAGTACAAAAATTTCAGTGTTTTTCAAAAATTAAAGTGGAATAATTTAAAAAGTATAAAATATTTTACATAAGTGATTTAAAAATTACTTTAATATATTCAAAAGTAACTTCTAAAATGAAAGGGCACAATAAATATATAATAATGAATATTAAATTGTTAAATCAATTGTAAAATAATAAAGCTGAACATTTAAATTAATTTTTAAAAAATTAAATTAAATCTCATTAAATTTGTTTATGGAAAGAAATTATTAGCAATTTTGCTATTCAGTGGCTTTCTAGTTGCTGAAATAAAGTATATCATGATTGACACTTGCTATAATTAGGCCCTAAATTTATATAAGTTTAGGAGTAATATAAATTGCTTAATATTATATATATATCTGCCCCCATGTGCAACTTGTATGAATATTGTGATGTTTTGTGTGTGACTCAGAACCACAGTTCGAAACAGGAGGAGACACAAAAAATAGTCACTTAACACTACTATGAAAAAATATGTCTCTGTATGAGAATCTATTGTATTGATTCTACCTTAGGGAAGGGTACGTTAATTAATTTGTCTTATTAGTGAAATAAATGCTTCTCTTCAAACCTCCTGTTCCCAGGAGAAATATCTGTTTCTAACAACACATGAGAATTCTTAGCATATGGGCAGTTACCTTTTGTTTTTGAGGACATTGGACAGTAGATATGGAAAAGGGTTTCTCTGGGCCCTAAAAAGTCTTAGTCATGAGAAAGAATGTGTATTTAGGGATACAGGTTTCACAGCACCAGATCCCAAGAGACAAGGATGCCCATCTACCCTTTAATGCATTTATATTTTTTGTGTTTATGATACCCGATGCCCTTACAGGGGCCCTGCTTAGCCAGTAAGGACAGAGGCAAACCTTGCAAAATACGAAGAAAATTAATTATAATATCTTTCTGGAACCTAAGAAAGCTTTTGACATTATAAGCGCTTCAACAGCTATTTAAAATTTTTTAAACTTTACCCAGGTTGATGATAAACTTATAGAAAAACAATGTTTTCCTTTCCCTGCAAAACAAAAACAAACAAAAAAACACACACATGCAGTGAGAACTAACTCCTGACTTCAAGTGTGTTAGATTTCCTTATAAAACTACGAGGGACAGCAGCGTCCAACAGGCAGATATGGATCCCACTGGGAAGGGACAGATGGACCTGCCAAACACGTGGTGGGTAGCCTTTGGCAGGCACAGAGTTTCAAGCCAAGTAAGAGAATCAGGTTAGGAAGAATAATGCATATAGCAGCATCAGTTAGGTAATGAGAAATGGTTACAGTGTGATTACTAGAAATGCAAATGCAAGATTTTCCCCCACATATGCCAGAAACGGGCAACCCACCCAGTATGTATTAAGCATTCCCACCTTGGCCTGGGATACTGTGTTAGCTCTCCTGGAGGTGCTGGAGTGGAGATAGATGTGCCTTGTGAGGCTCACAATCTAGTTATGCATGTTTAACTGATAGCTTTCAATGTGATTTGCAGAGTCTCAAAGGAGGGGCCTTCTTCCACTTCTATTTCCAGCTCTGTTGCCGCAATTCTCATTCAGGTTATTACTTTGTGACTTTAAAAGGTACCTTTCAAAATATAAACAACGTATCAAATGTATAAAACATTATCAGTACAAGCTGTTCATACCAGAAGGCTATGAAAGGGGCTTTTTATTTTTGTTCTGTAAAATGTGTGGACTAGAATGAGGAAGTAACTAGGTAGTCATCTAGTGTAAACTCAGGTGGAGGATGGATAGGTTGGGATGGAAAGTGGGGAGGTAAGCAAAAGCCCAGGCATGCCAGGCCAGCAGTCACCTAAAAGGAGGTAATACTGGTCTTGTTTCTCTTGCTTATATTGGAATCTTAATCTTTGTTAGAAGAAAGAGTGGCTTAATCTAACAAAAGTTCCCTCTATTTCTCTTGTGTTTGCCTATTTAAATTTATAAATTTAATTTACAAATTTCTGTTAATTTGATTTACAAAAGGAATTTGTGATGAGGAGTTAAACATTTTAAAAGTTTGAATTAAATATGTTCTACTTTCCTTGTTTGTAAACATAAGGAAGAAATAAGGGAAAAAAATTTCCTTATTTGTAAAATTTAATGGTTTATTTGCTTTAGAGGATTGCTTTGTTTTCTGGTGAGAACTTCATTAAATGAAACATCATTTAATGATGCATCCCCTCTCACTGTTACTAATATGCCCTTTTTCAGAGAGATATCTATGTATATATATTTATGTATTTTTATATATTTACATATAGATATTCCCTGAGAGAAAGATCTTTGTCATTAACTAATCTGGAGGATCTCACAGTGTGGTCCCAAGACCTGAAGTATCAGCATCACCTGGGAACTTGTTAGTAATGTATATTCTGCACCCCACCCCAGACCTGTGGAATCAGACATTCTGGGGTGGGGCCCAATGATCTGTGTTTTAATTAGACTTCCAAGGGATTTTGATCCATTGGTCTAGTCCAGCTCTTATGGTTCCAGATCAGGAATCAGGTTCAAAGAAAGATGGTACTAATCCCCTGGTCGTCAGAATCCTACTCTAATGCTTTTATCATTATTCTGAGCTTCATGTCAAGAACACAATTGTTAGTGTCTTGGTGGGTCCTGGACTTTTAAAAACTCAGTATTTCAAATATATCAAAACTTTTTAGTAGCATATTTTGTGCCAATTTCAGTCTGTCAGTAACCAATGTTGTGGTTGGACTGGCCCTTGTGGTTTTTACTATGATTGCAAGATGCCCTTCAGCAATAATCATCAGGAAACTGAAAAAATAAAAAGGCTTATTACTTACAGGACCTGGAAATTACACAGCACACCTGAAGCCACATAGCGAGGTTGAGGTAGAGAGAGTGTCGACTAAAAAAATATATTCACAGCCTAAAAGTTGAGAGTTAAGTTTTATTCTGCAGGAGTTTTTAGGACTTCAAGCCCGGGAGACTGCATTTCAGGTATCCCTGAGAAAACTGCTCCAAGGAGGCAAGGTAGGGGAGCCAGCATATATAGGAGTTTTGTAACAAAGGGCAGGTAGTAGGAACAAAAGGTTACTGTTAATTAAAGAAAACTAGAAATCTCAAGTTAAGGAATTTAGCTCTTTTTTTATGTATGGGAAGATGCAAGAGTCTGGGCTCACTGAAATCATCCCTTTGATATACACCTCAGCTAGCTGGGGTCGCTATCCTGTGTTTTCACATCCTGAGTTTCCTTAGAGCTCACCATGGGAGTGGCTGCAGTCTGATGGCTGCTAGATGGCAGGTATTCTTTTCCTTCCTGAGTTCCCTCAGGGCTCACCAGCTCACCATCAGCTGTGGCTGCAATCGCTGATGACTGTGACATCCTTTGTTTACTGATATGGCAGACAATATTCCATTTATCAGAGAGAGCTCAGGGGCCTGGGGTTCTGCTTTTATTGGGGTCAAGGGTGGGAACCTAGGGTTTTGAGGGCTGACTCTTTATTGGTGAATTTAAAACATTTGAATGGGAAGTTAAAGCATGGGAAGAGAAAAAAAAAAACCAAGAGGCTCAAAGGGCCAGTTATTGAAATCAACCAAGATCTTTAAAACACAGGAGCCTCATTAGGGGGAGGTGGTCTGACTCTTTATCTAGTCCATGGCTGGCCATGTGCTTACTTGAGATAGCCTTTTATCAAGTGGATGCCTTTTTGAAATGGATGGCTCTGCAATCACAGCTTAAATCAGGCACTTGCATTACGAAAAAGAAAAAAAAAACTGTCAGGACTAAGCTATATTGTATAACAGGATATTTTTTCCTTTTTAATCAGATTAAAGCAGGGTTTTTTTGGGAAAATTTAAAATCTTTTTAACACAAAATGCAGAATAGGAGATGAAGCACTGGAGTGAAATAGGTTCTAGTAAAAATCAAGTCATTTATATAAGAAGGCAAACTTTTTAATGACAATAAAGCTGTGCTTGGAAGAATAGCAAGTTAATGTGAGGCATCAAGAAATTATGATGTGACCAAGCTGAGACTTCAAAGGGGACTCAGAAGAACTCGGTCTCATTAATTGAAAGGAAGAGACAGACACTTGAATACCTAAAAATGAGAATACATTTGAAAACACTGAAATGAATTCCTGGAAGACGGGGATTTTGAATAACACTTTGAGGATTTCTTCATAAAACACATTTTTCCCAGGAGAGTGGTGTCATTCGTTTTCACTCCCAGAAAACATGAAAAACAGAGGACTGGGGTCCTCAATGAACCTCTTGTAACCGAGCAGGACCATAAGACCTTCCCCCATATCCTCTGCTTTAGTCCCTCTCTGAAGTAGCTAGATAATAGTATTTTTTTTTAATTAATTAATTAAATTTTGGCTGCCTTGAGTCTTCCTTGCTGCGTGCGGGCTTTCTTTAGTTGTGGTGAGCGGGGTCTACTCTTTGTTGCGCTGCACGTGATTCTTATTGCAGTGGCTTCTCTTGTTGTGGAACACGGGCTCTAGGCACGCGGGCTTCAGTAGTTATGGCTCGTGGGCTCAGTAGTTATGGCTCGCAGGCTCTAGAGCCAGGATCAGTAATTGTGGCACACAGGCTTAGCTGCTCCGAGCATATGGGATCTTCCTGGACCAGGGCTCAAACCGGTGTCCCCTGCATCCGTTGCGGAGCACAGGCTCCGGACGTGCAGGCTCAGCGGCCATGGCTCACGGGCCCAGCCGCTCCGCGGCATGTGGGATCCTCCCGGACAGGGGCACGAACCCGTGCCCCCTGCATCCACAGGCGGACTTTGAACCACTGTGCCACCAGGGAAGTCCATAGACAGAAGTATTTGATGCACATTTCCTGAGTTGTTTTGCAGATGTGAAACACCGCCCCTCCCCCCCAATGGAAGGTGTTAACTACTTGTTGACCAAGAGCACATAGCCCCAGGCCTCCTTGAGCCTAAGGACTGATAATGTTAAACCCTGTGACACCACCCTGCTACCTCACCATCAGCCAATCAGAGAATTGTGCACAAGCTGATCTTGTACCCTGCGACACCCCCTCCCTCACCTGGCTTTTAAAAGTGCTTTGCTGAAACCCTTCGGGGAGCTCTGGGGCTTTTTAGGGCATAAGCCACCCATCTCCTTGCATAACCTTGCAATAAACCTTTCTCTGTTTCAGTTTGTTTGGCCTCACTGTGCATCGGGCACAGGAACTTGAGCTAACACTCTGAATCTTCTAAGGTGTTGAGGGGAAAGTTAGCATGACAGCATTAAAAACAGGACATGTGATGTATTCTTGAAGAAAAGTAGATGAATGTCAGTTATAAAGTCCATTTTCATTCTCTTTTCTTGTTCCCTCTGGTGAGCCACAGCCCATATTTGCAATCTAGCCATTTGAAATTAGAGGAAGTAAAGAACACTTATCTAGGCAGAATTAAACCATTGTTTGGGTCTCAGCTTTCAGGTAAAATTTATGTGTAATCTCAGATCTTATTTCAAACCCTGCCAGCCCTCATTTCCCCTTTTCTTATATATGTGTATGTATATCTAAATGCTGTATACATGTGTATCTAAATGTGTGTCTAGGTGCTTTAATCTTGTCTCTGGTCAGGCTTCCTGCAGTATTGACCATCCATAGGCTTGGCCTCCACAAAGCAGATTGAAAAGGGATCTTCTTGGGTTGGGAGTTTGGGATTAGCAAACTAGTGTATATAGGATGGATAAACAACAAGGTCCTACTGTATAGCACAGGGAACTATATTCAATACCTTGTGATAAACCATAATGGAAGAGTATATGAAAAAAATATATATATGTCTGAGTTACTTTGCTGTACAGCAGAAATTAACACAACACTGTAAATCAACTATCTTCAACAAAAAATCAAAAAAATAAAATATAGCTGTTGAATTAATAAAAAAAAAAAGGGACCTTCATGGTACAATTTGAGTTTTTTCCCTCCAAAAGCTTTCTTGTCTTCTTGTCCCGAAAAGCATGTAGAAATAAGTTGTGTGGAAGATACCATGGAAGAATCTCATTTTGTACATCCTATGAAGAGTGATGCAAAAATGTAAGGTCCCTACTGTTTTACTGTACATAACAAGGACTTGGAGGTATTCGTTGGGCTGATATGTCTTTGGACAAATAATGAGGCTTAGAAAAGGAGAGAGTGAGAAAACTACTACTGTAGCTTTAAAATTTTTTCTTAAAATGTTTAGCATCATTAAACTGAAAGGAGCCTCAAATTTACAGTCTTAATGTCACATTAGCATATTCTTTTCATTTTATAAACTATATTTAATTTATTTTTCCACAGGGTTATGTTAGTGATCATTATGAAAACATATTTTTTTTTCATCTGTCATAAAGAAAGCAACATCTTAGACACAGATGTTGGTCAGTAGTCATGGTAATAAGTTACTCTATGGAATGATATGATAATGCCAGTTTTTCTTAGAAGGGAAGATTTCAGGGATGTGCAATTATTAAAGGAGAAATAGTCACATGATCTGAAAGACCAAAGGACTGATACAGTTTTCCAGATGTTTCACAGGACTGTTTTCTGTGGAATTTCACATTCATATGTGGATTAAACTTTAATCCATATGTGGGTTAAATTTATGTGTCAGCATTTCAAATTTTGCTGAATGCCATTACTTTGTCAAGTAAAATGCAAGAGAGAACTTGTGTGGTGATTGGAATCCAAATTTGGAAAGAAAATGTATTTTTATAACAAGAGATTTTAAAGTAGTTTGGAAAGTTAGAAAATTTTAAGAATTTCCGAGAAATTTGAGTGTTGAATTATGAAAGAAAAGGTGGCTGTGCTTTCGGGGTACATGCTTTCGGGGCTCACTCTGTGCCTTACTTAATGCCGAACACTAAGGACAAAATGTCCCCTTCTCTTTTGCAGCTTGTTGAATCAACCAAAGCCATTTCCATTCACTACCCTGAATCATAAAAGTTCAGCTCTGACCTCTTTTCTAACCTCCAGTCAATTGTCCATTGCATTCAGATGTCAACTAAAGAAAATGCACAATATTAGAGTTGTGAGTTAAGTTTTATTTGGGGCAAAATGAGGACTATAGCCTGGGAGAGAGCATTTCAGAGAGCCCTGAGAAACTGCTCCAAAGAGCAGTCTGGGGGCAAGGTCAGTGTTACATGTGATTTCAGCGAAGGGGGGATGTGCAGTCAAGCACACATGTTGGCAGAGGCTTGCTGCTCGTCACAAGGAGCAGATGTACCGTTAATGATTTTAGTGCTTTTCTAGATACGAGGAGATGCAAGAATTGGGCTCATAAAATCTTCTGAAAATATCTGTCTGAAGATCTGTTCTGCCAGTTTTTCCCAGAGCACAGAATGATGCCACGTTCCTGATCTCAGCCCTGAACTCCTTTCAGGGGTGTTGAAAGTCAGCAGCTGCAGCAGCTCATGATTTCATCCTTGTAGAGGTAGACAGCAAGTGCCAATCTGTAGCTGGCACAGACATGTGCCTCTCAACTCAGAAACAGTTCTGATTCCCTCTCTGGGTGAAAACTGACTCCCTCGTTGGTTCTCATTTGCAATTGGTATTACCTCTATTTGTCAGAATCTCCACAGTACGACTTCAATATTGAAAAATAAAGGAAATGCCAAAATGAGTCAGCTCGGATAGTCGTGACAGCAGCTTCTCTCTTACAGAGGACTGACTGGTGTCTTGGGGAGTTTAGAGGAGCCAGCCAGCAGGTGCCCAAAACAGATCACTTTCACCTGCAGAAAAAGGCAACAGCCAAGCTGGATGGCAAGGAGGGAGGGACTCCAGTTCTAGGAAGGTGTGTTGCTGGGAGTCCACCAAGAGCATGCTGAAGTTTAATCAGAAGAAGGAGAGGGAGTGTTGAGTAATCTGCCCATTTTCTGATAAGTTGTCTGCTGAAACCAAATTGCAATCGAATGCAAGCTTGTTTGCCAGACTTAGCAGATGCTAGCTAACTATTATTTGGTTACAATGTGATGCTGACCATTGACTGTTTGCATCTGGTCTGAAAGGCTCAGATCATTTAGAAATGATATAAAGGGGTTCTGGAGATGGGTTTAATAGAGCTGGTCCTTGGAATCTTGAAAAATATTCAGTTGTTACTTCTAGATGAATATATCAGGGAAGCTGTAAACATATTTTAATCCAGCAATGCCTGACATCCAGATTTGTGCTTTTTGTCATGCAAGCAAAGGTAATAGTGAGGGACTTCCCTGGTGGCACAGTGGTTAGGAATCCTCCTGCCAATGCAGGGGACACGGGTTTGAGCCCTAGTCCTGGAAGATCCCACATGCTGCAGAGCAACTAAGCCTATGCACCACAACTACTGAGTCTGTGCTCTAGAGCCCACCGAGCCACAACTAATGAGCCCACATGCTGCAACTACTGAGCCCGTGTGCTGCAACTACTTAAGCCTACACGCCTAGAGCCCGTGCTCCACAATAAGAGAAGCCACCTCAATGAGAAGCCCGCGCGCATCAACAAAGAGTAGCCCCGCTTGCCACAACTAGAGAAAGCCCGCACGCAGCAACGAAGACCCAATGCAGCCAAAAATAAATAAAATTAAAAATATATATATATTGTACAGCAAACTATACTTCAATTAAAGAAATAAATAAAAGTAATGATACAATATGTAACTTTTTTTAAAAAAAGCAAAACAAAAGGTAATGAGTTTATTTGCTAATTAAAGGCTCTTTAGAAAAGTTGGAAAGGGTTTGAGAATGGTTTCTCTACATTTTAATTTGTTATAGAGGATGAAGTGTTTTTAAACAAGATGAAAGATTGAACTAGAAATCTCTTGTGTCCCCCTTCATATTCTTTAGCCCTTGTGGTGACCAGCTTCCCACAGATGTAATGTAACAGCATCTGGCTCAGCTGCATCTACTTTCTCTTCCTTTCTGTCCCAGGGCACATTTCTGTCACAGATTTTCAGATTTCTTGAGAGATACCATCTAGACACTGAGTCATGTATAAACCTTGAGTTTCAGGTCATTGATCTTCTTACAGATGGAGGCACTGGAGCCAGTAGATAAATGCCTCTTTTTCTCTGCCCTGGGCAGACATTGATGAAGTGCATTTTACATGCCTCTGCAAAGGTGCCCAGCATTATCAAGTTCCAAATCCCTACAGTGGGAATCAGCTTGAAAATATACCATTGGGTTTGTTTTTCCCTTTTGCTCTGTTTCTTTTTCCATAAGTATTCACTTTTCCTTTTCAGGGATTGCTTCTCAAAATAAATTACCAACACAAGCCCTTTCTTAAGAATCCACTTTGCAGGAACTCAGACTAAGATACTTGGTACTAGAAATGGCCCTATAAAGCAAACCTTCAGGCTTAGTTTCTGAAATGATACAGAAGAGATAACTCCACTGGTGTGTTAGGTAGTGGAGTGATACTCCTAGGCATTCAGAAGCATCATACATGCGTTTATTGTCTCACAGTTCATCCAGGGATTCACAGTCCCATCCTGTGCTAATTTCCTTGGTTCTTGTATACAAAATTTGGATGGATACTTTGATTTGGGGTGGGACCTTCAAATTAATTCTCCAACCTGTAGAAATAAAAGCCAGTAAAATAGGAAAGAATAAGAAGCCTCTGACCCCTCCTCCCTGGACAAGATAAATCAGAACTAATACTGCATCCCAGGAGGAATTTCATAGATTAGTGCCAGCAGCAAAGATATAAGGCATGTAGAACTTGTGATTCCCATTCATATTACCATTTATTTCACCTGTATCATTCCCTGAAACAACCAGAAGAATCATGACAAATCTGTCACTCAGACCAAGTAACCCACCAGATTCAACAGTGCCATGAATTTTGTGATGTGTAAGGAAGTTCTGGAGGCTCATTGATAAGCTCCAAGGGGAGAACTTCAGTGCAGACCCCTGTGGTTCTGGTGTACACCAGTGCCTTCTGCAGCTTGGAACTTAGCCAGGCCAAGATGGGAAGATTGCCACGGAAGGACAGGAGCAGAGAGAGAAGGAAATGAAATGCAGTAGCAAGGGCTGAAGCACTGAAGGCATGCTATCAGAGAGAACGCCCCTGAAGGCTCAGACTTAAATTTTTATCTCTGAGTTGTTATATTTATTAATAGATTATAATGAGATGCTCTATGTGAAGGGCTGGATTTGTGCCTAGCACCAAAAAGGTGCTCAACAAATACTAGTTTTTATTATTCTTTTCATTGATGATGAATTAGATTGAGTATCTTTTATAGGAAATGATAATAACTATTGGAACAAGTTCTGTTCTAAATGATTACCTTCAGCAGCAGGGATTATAGTAAGTAGTTGGAAACTATGTCACAGATTCCCTAAGGAACTTTTCTTTCCAGGTACAATGGGATAATGTCTTAAAGATAACTTATTATAACACTAGTCATATTCTCACAAAGGATATTTCTTCCTCTATGTATGAAATAGGGCCATAGGAATTAATTACTTCAGGAAAATGGTGATGTTGTTAAATGATAATGTCAGATAATTGGGTGGTTTTAGTCCATTATACAAAATTTTACGTTTGCTCTTTTGTGATTTTTCTTGGAGCCCTGGTGACTCATTCGTGGGCTGGGTAACATCGACTGTTCTTAGTGACTGAGCTTCTTCTGGTCCACGCTGTTCCAGTTATGCAGCTGGATTATGGGTCTTTACTAGACTAGTAGTTGTCTCTGAAGAAAATAAGAAAGACTGTCATTATAGGAGTAGTTGGCGATATGGAATGAAGCAAGGAGACTCAAATGGTGGCAGGAAAGACAGACTTGGAAGATCACTTGTTTGGTAAAAAGTCTTGGTTACAGGCCTTTTCATGTGTTACTGTTTATGACTTGTCATTTCTAGTGACAGAAAATGCTTTTTAAATTACTTTTGAATGACTTATCTTTTCTCTTTCTGCTCTTAATGTGCAAGAACAAGAAAAGCAGAATTATGTTGTAAAACCAACTAAATGAGTTGAAATGTGGTAATGGCCGTGGAACATTTTAAAAAGTTAAAAGCTATATGAAAGCAAGTTCATTTAGCTTTCCAATTTAATATTGGATATAATGTAATGATAAAAATGCATGCCTTATTGGCAATAGTGTTATTAGATTGGTGTTCGTTTACACTATTTTCATGGAAATTCTTGCATTATATATTGTTAACATTATTTTCAAAGATTTAAATCTCCCTTGAATTTTCTCCCTCACACATAGTTGATTTTATGTTCTTTTTCATTTGTGCTCTATTTTTGCAATTCTAAAAAATAGTGTGATTGATAAATGCCTTAAACTATGACACAGTCCCTTAGAATTTAGTCTGGCTAGAGAAAGCATCAGATAAATTGATTATAAGCCTGTGTCTAAGTTTTTTTATAGGTTGTATGCAAGAGAAAATGCTCTAGTAGGCTAATTCAAAGAGCCATTCTTGGTAGGGATATTTTATAAGTGAGGAAAATGATTAGATAATAATTGTTACACTGATACAAATATAAAAAGAAAGTCTGGATAAATACTGTTAGACTCATGACTAAAGGGCAACTAACCATATGGTAGCTGAGTCACTGGTTTCGCAAACGAAATTTTAAATCCATTATAGTTCATCAGAAAGGTATTTCAAAAATTATCAGAGAAATGCTTATTTCTTTCCAAAAGGAGGTTACAAATTGTAATCTTAATCATGTTTCTAGATATGAGAACTTTTTCTTTTACATACCTAATTTTTTTCAATATATTTCTTCTTTTTATCATTTTGTGGCTAATCAATCTTTACATAAACTATATTCATAAATTGCCAATTTTTTTAATCCTAGAAATATATGTTTATTTTTTAACATGTACTGAACTGCTAGGAGAAAAATCTACCAGATGAAGAAAAACACAAGCTGATTTTGTTTTGTTCTGACCAGAATGACAGTTACACAGTCACAATTTATTATGTTTTGTACCATGGTTATTTTTTGAGCAAAATAAAAATAAAGCAATTATATAGCGATATAATAAAACATATAGTTCTTATTTGGAGTGGTTAATTGTCTCTGCATCAGTGACCAACTTCTTTCTGATGATTCAGGGACAAAGCAAATCTTGAGGTTAAGCGCTAGAGGCAAATTCATTGGAATTTATAGTTTGACTTTAATCCATGTAATAAAACATGGAGTGGATTATTCTAAGAAGGATTGCAACCAACTATTTTTCTGCGTACTTAAAGAATAAAATGAGAAAAAAAAAGAATAAGTTAAGGTGGATATTAAAAAGACATCATTATCTATAAAAAATTAAGACACTGGATTAGAGTTTGAGAAATATCTTCTTTGAAAATGCTAAAAAATTAAAATGTAAGTTGTAGCACATTTTGGGTAGTGAGGAAAGGATGATTTTTAAGACTTATTTAAAAAAATACCAAAAATGCCTCAGAAGTCTCAATTCTAAGCAGCAGAAGTGTCAGGGAAACAATTTAAGGGGAGTTGGCCCCTGTGAAGAGTTTTGAAGAGTAAGAATGAGATGATCAATTGGGGAAGGAGTGCGGTGTGATTAACATGACCAAAGATGCTGGGTAATGTAAAGTTTCATGAGAAGTATACTATTAATTGAACATAAAGTACAGTTTATGGTGTAGCTTAGTAGAAGCTTGTTGACCTGAAACAAATAGACTGCCAGATATTTCTCCAGTGAAAACGGATTTATTCAGGATCAGAAGAGAACTGCAAATTGGGGTCTGCAGCCAGGCAAGCCATGTACAAGTTCTGCATGGCAATGGTAGGAGAACACTTTTATAGAGGGATAAAACAAAAGTTGGGAGGGCTGTAGTAAACAAAGCATCTATGGCTTTTCATTGGCTAAATCCTTGCCAGGAAAGAAGAGGAGTCTTTTTCTTCCTGTTGGGCACAGTTGTCATCACAGAATATGAGAGCTCAATCCTCTGGTCTCCCAAATTTTTAAAATTGAGATTTCTGTTTATTAATTTTTTTATACTTCCCCCTTTTGATAAGGATCTTTGAAAGCATCACTGATCAAGAGTCAGGTTTTCTAGTTTCAGTGGCTTTTTGTCCCTCAGTGTCAGGAAGGACCTTTACTGTGTGTAGTGTCTCACGTTGGAGGGAAAGCTCACAGATTGGGAACCTACTGAGGTCACATGCAAGTAACAACGAGGGGTAGGATGCAGAACTCTCAGGTACTTTTAATCTGAAGTCCATATGTTAACAAGATCATAGACACTGGAGATCATTTGAAGTGTCATGTCATCAGCAAAGGTTTGGCACTAAATTTCCAACATACCTTGTTCATTTATCTTGGGAAAACTGTCTTATCGGATGTCATCTGCTTTAATTCCGGGAAATCTTTACTTTCAAGTTACCAGATGTTGTGCTGGTCCAGGTGTGGCTTAGTGCTTTTTTAGGTACATCATGTGAATCCAAGAGTTTATTCCTTGGAGTTTGACAGCACAAAGATTGGCTAGCAATATTTGATATGGGCCTCTCCAGTGAGCTTGAAGAGAGTTCTTCAGGAGGTGTCTTTTCTAATAGAATCTCCCGGTTGCAACCTGTGATGTTTAAGGTCTTTTTGTATTATGAGAGTACACTGTGAAAAGATTGCTGTACCAAAACATGACTATTTTTTAATAGAAACAATTAGGCCTTTGCAATATTGGTGTATTTTTCCTTTTATCAGTTGTGGATCAAAAGAAGCAAGAGCCAAGTATGTTGGGAAGCCCGTGACTATCTCAAAAGGTGAGAGTTTATGAGTTCCAAAAGGGCTGGATCTGAGATTTAAAAAGACCAATAGCTTCATCAAAATCAAAATATAGAATATTTCCTTCACTCTAAAAGTTTTCCTCATGCCTCTGCCTAGTGAATCCCCTCACCCAACTCCAACCCCTGGCAACCACTAATCTGATTATTTCTATTTTTTTTCCAGAATGTTATATAAATGGAATCATATAGTATGTAGGCTTTTGTATCTATTTCTTTCACTTAGTATTGCCTTTGGGATCCATTTGTATTGTTTCAGGTCTCAATAATTAATCTCTTTTTATCACTGAGTAATATTCCATTGAATATTTGTTTATTCACCAGTTAATGAGCATTTGGGTTGTATCCAATTTGGGGCCATTATGAATAAAGTAAACATTCATGGACAGGTTCTTTTGTTGACACAAGTTTTCATTTCTCTTGGGTAAACACCTGTTAACTTTATGCCAAACAGTTTTCCAAGATGACTATACAATTTTCATCAGCAATGTATGAGAGTTTCAGTTGCTCTTCATCTTTGCTGACACATGGCATACTCAGCCTTTTTAGTTTTTGTCATTCTAGTAGGTGTATAGTGGTATGTATTGTTGTTATTATTTGTTTCCATACTGACTAATGATGTTGTGCATCTTTTTATGTAGTTATTTACCATCCCTATATCTTCTTTGTTTAAAAATCCAGTCTTTTGACTGACTTTTAATGGCTTGATCATCTTATTATAGATCAGATATAAGAGTCCAGGTACATTTTTTAAACATGCAAAACATATTTTATATTACTTTTAATGCATATGTGTATAGTAAAAGTCTAAAATGTGCATGCATGGATTGAGTTGAATATAGACCTACTTCAGGATAGTGGTTACTTTGGAGATGAATATGGAGCTAGAGATAAGACTTGGATGGTATCTGTAATAACTTGCTTGTTTAAAAAAGAAAGGATTTGAAACAAATACTGTACAATGTTAATACTTATTAAACGTGGGAGTGAGTCTATAGCTATTTGTCATAACATTCTCTATACTTTTCTGTATATGTAAGATATTTATTTTTTAAGTAATGAATTACTTCTTTTTAAAATTACTATGTGCCTGGCCTTGTACTCCCCAGTGGAAATAAAGGGATAAACAGGCAGAGTCTTTGTTCTCTTTTGGCTGACAGCATTTCATAGAGTGTATTCCTCAGAGAATTAGTTTTAGGAATGCTAACAGGTGTGGTGGGAAGAAAAGATTTTGTAGTCAAATAAGATTTGAAATCTCTAAGACCTAGAGTCTAGGATAAACAAAAGTAAATAGCCGTTATTATTTCAGAACTTTTTGGAAATTTCAGTAGCTTATTTTGCTTTGTGAATTCCAAGATGAAGGTTAATGTGCATTATTTCCCAAACTTATTTCACCATGGAAGTATCTTTTCCTTTATTTTGTTTTATTTTTTGTTTTTACAGAGGATCTATCATGTTCCACAGAAATCTTTGAGTTTGAGTTAGCCTAGCACCATGACTTCTGACCTGGCAGTCACCAGGCCCAGAAGGAGTCTTTCAAAGTACTATTAAAATGGATTTGGAATACCAAACAGGCAAAAAGGCATTATCTTTGGACTGAATATATAATATCTGTCACTACTATTTACTACTATTTTCAAATGTATATACTGTGTTGAACTAAAAACAGAAATTTTTTTCAAAGTATTAATTTAGAGCATCTTTGTCATTAAAAAATTATAATAAATAAAAGGATCAGTGAGAATGCTTTTGGCCAAGTTGTTTGGAGGGCCTTTACAAATTGTGCCCATTGAATCCTCATAATGCCGTTAGTGTGTTTAACTAAACCAGAGTATTGAGGGTGGTAAGCACAGTGAAAGTGTTGTGAAACCAGCCAAACAGCACAGACTTGTTAAAGTATCTGGCCAGTAAAATATGTTCCTTGATCACGGTGAAGCTCAAGAGGAGTTCCCTAGGTAGGGATAAAATATCTTCCAAAAGGACTTTAGCCATGGAAAAGCAGTAGCCTGCCTGCAGGGAAGGTTTCAGTCCAGTGTGAAAACATACAGACCACGACTAAAAAATAATTATAGACATGTGATGGAGAAAGTTGTATGAAATCCATTTGTCATACCTGGTCCATTAGGCAGTTGAAAATGCTGGGAGCACTACAAACAGGCTTCCCTGGGTAATACCTTGGACAAATGGCACAAGTGAAGTAAGCACATTTGCAGCCTTGTTAATGTTTCCCCACCGATATTGATTCATGAATGATATCATTTTATCAATAGACCAATGGTTTAATGCATGGACAGTGGTGAGGAGTGGGAATTTAAAGTTTCCAGTTGGACTGGGTTCTTATTTGTTTCTGAATCAGAGCTTCTCTTACAGTCTTGTTTTTTCCTTTATAGAGACCAATTGTTGGGCTTCTCTAGACAGTTTTTAAGTTATTATTTGGGTGAATATCCCTTTTGAGTTTCGGCTGCTGTTGATCCCTCTAAGGGCAGCACTCCTTGTGGAAATATCATCTAGGTGATTTCCCTTAGCTTCCAGAGAGTCAAGTTTAGAATGCTGCAGAATCTTAAAGTGGCAGGTAATTCCTGAACGTAAGGATCATTCTAAATTTTATTTCTGCTGGAAATAAGGAAGCCATGTTGCTTCCACAACCTTCCAAACTCATGAACCAGTCTGAAAGAAAATCTACTATCAGTATAAATGTTGGCAATTTGGTCCTTGCTAAGGTGCGAGCCCATGTAAGAGTATATAATTCAGCCTGTTGGGCTGAATAGCCATAGATCGAGATGCTGCCTTAACAACATCAAAAGGAGTTGCAGTAGCATACCCAGAATAATACTTGCCATTGTCACCTTTTAAATAAGAACCATCAGTGAAGCATGAAAAGTCAGCACTACCCAGAGGAATCTCCTGTGGATCATGATGAGGAGACCAGAGGTGATCCTTCAGTGTTAAGCGGTAGTGAGAGAGTTTGTCAGGGCTGGAGGGGAGAAGAGCAGCAGGCTTAAGGTTATTACAGTGGAAGAGTTACGTGAGGAGCAGTTAACAATAGGACTTCTTGGGAGGTGAGATAGCTGACTGAGAAATGTTGAATGAGGTGAGAATTCATGAGAACTTCAACTGCATGTGGTACAGAAATGATTAAAAGGGATACCATGAGAATTTTCTCAGTGGCATTAATCAAAAGGGCAGTGGCTGTAATGGTTCTATGGCAAGGATGTATCCTCTTGCGACAGCGTCCAGTTGCTACCTATAATATCTTATGGGTTGATAGTTGTCCCTGCGTTTTTGGGTGAGTACTTCAAGGGCATCCCCTTCTTTTTCATATACAAAATGGAAAAAAAGAGAATCTGATAATTGGGATGCCCAAGGGCGGGTGGGTTCATCAAACTCTCCTTTAAGGCCTTGACAACTAAGTTGTCTGGTTCCATTAAGGTTGTTAATTGTTTAATAAAACAATAAAAATGAGAGGTTTGGCCATAAGAGAAATTTGAAATCTAGTTTTGGCAATAACCAACTAGCCCAAGAAAAACTCTCAGTTGGTGCTTTAGTTTTGGGTTTGGGGAAACCACAAAGTCTATCTGGATCTAGGTGTAGCCTTTGTTCTGATATCAGATAATGTAAATAACGAACCTGGGTTTGGAACCTTACATCCCTTTAAGGCTAAAAGCTTTATGGAGTGAATGCTGTCTTCCTGTGAGGAGGCTTGGGAAAGAGAGCAAAGAAGCAAATCATCTATTTGTGGTCTATTGCCACAAAATAGACCCTCTAGGGAACTTTATATCATCCAGATCAGTCTTCAGGATTTATAAGAAATAAGAACTCTCAGTAAACCCTGAGGCATTACTGTCCCAGTGAATTGTTTTTCTTCCCAAGTAAAGGCTTCCCAAGGCAAAAAGGCGTTGGCTAGCTTCATCAGTTGGAACACTAAGGAATGCACTGCATAAATCAATTGCCATAAAGAATTTACTTCTGATGGGAATGGATGTTAGTAAAGTAGGAGAGTTATGAGCAATAGGGTATTCAGGGTTAACAAGGCTGTTTATTGCTTGGAGGTCCTCAACAAAGCTCCACCCTCAGCTCGTAGGTTTGCTCACCAGTAAAACAGGGATAATACAAGGGATAGTACAAGGGATAATGAGGTCTTGAGCTCAGTCTTCTATTATGGGCTTCATGTCTTGAAGGCCTTCTTTACTTATAGGCTATTCATTAATTCTGAGAAGAGGTTTTGAGGGATCTACTTGAATCTGGATGGGAGGTGTGCTGTGAATTTTGCCAATATCAGTTAGAGATTTTGCCCATAAGGAAGGTGCTAGTGAATTCAATAGGAATAGATGATCAGTGTTTCCTGACTTTGCTCTAGTACAGTCAGGTACGGAACAAATAAACGATGTCAAGGGATCATTTTTTCACCTCTTTGCTTACTTTGACGACTACTGTCAAATTCTAGAATTGTTTCTCCCTTTTGAGACAAAGAAATTCTGGCATGATACTTTTAAAAGAAATTTTGGCCTAATAAATGGATAGGGTGTGGAAACTAAGGAGAAACGGTTATATATCTCAAAAAGCCTAAACAAAAGGGAATAAGTTCAGAGACAGGAATCTCTTGAGGTTCATTAGAGATCTCCACTATTTGAACTGTTTTAGTACTCTCAGGCAGGGCCTGTTTTAGTACTCTCAGGCAGGGCCTGAGAAGTGGCTACATTGTCAGTTAGGACTGGAAGACAGTCATCCCCAAACTGAAGAAATGTTTCTCCAGGATGATTTCAAGGGAGGATTGGGAACAGCTCCTGTAGTTCCTCAGAGCCCCATCACTGAGGACTGGAAGGATGTTGGAAAGGCTGGTTAGAGGGATGAACGTGCCTGAAGTGCTTATCTTTGTGACAATCTCTTTTTCAATTTCATGGCTTTTTGCAATAATAGCAGAAACTAGGAGGATTTTGGTTTTGTTAAGGAGCCTTCATTTGCTGGAGTTGAAGATAAAGAAGTTTGGTGGTCTTCCTTGGAGGTAACTCTTCTAGAGTGTGAAAGAGCTGGTTTGCCAGATTAACTAAATCTAGAGTGAATGTAGTTTCCCATTCCATCCTGGTCTGAAGGGAGAAGTCCCAGTTCAACTGATTAATAAAAAGAGTTAAAAACTCCTCAGCTGGAATCATCATCTGAAGGAAGATCAGAATTTTCCTTAAAACTAATATGGGGCTTCCCCAGTGGCGCAGTGGTTGAGAATCCACCTGCCGATGCAGGGGACACGGGTTTGTGCCCCGGTCTGGGAAGATCCCACATGCCACGGAGCGGCTGGGCCCGTGAGCCATGGCCGCTGAGCCTGCACGTCCGGAGCCTGTGCTCCACAACGGGAGAGGCCACAACAGTGAGAGGCCCGCATACCTCAAAAAAAAAAAAAAAAAACTAATATGAAGTCAGTTGTAATAGTCATGAACAGATTTACCGGATTTTTGTGTGCAAGCCTGCATTTTGTCCCATCAACAGGCTTTGGAAAAGCCTTAGGAATTGCTGATGAAGTTGCCTAGCAATTGCCTGAGCCTGATCATATAATAAGTTAGAGGGCTGATCTCCCAATTCTAATTCTAGAGACCTTTCAGAATTTTCCCAATTAGCAGTGTTCATTCCAGGTTGGGCTTGGCCTTCACTGACAAGCAGATGAACTAGCTGATATAAACCAGGTTGATGAGTTTGAATAACTGTATTAAATTCCTCAGCAAATCTGTGAGGATCTTTGGTTGCTTTGGGAAATTTTTGTCTGTGACTTAAAGTTCAGCTTTAGTTCAGGGAATATAAGAAATTGAGGGTGTAGTTTCTGGATCCTCAGAAGGCTTACTTTTAAAGGGACACATTTGGACAAGTTCAGAGGAAAAGGAAGTGGGACAAGTTTCAGAGAAAAAGGGAAGTTCAGTGAGAATATTTTTATGGGGGAACTCAGGGTACATAGGAGGTTTAGCTGGTATAGAGGGGAAGGAGGAAGATGGTGCTGGAGGCAAAATATGGTCAGGAGGAGTGGAGGGAGAGTGAAAAAATGGTGCCAGAGAAGAAGTCTGAGAGAAAGAAGCCAAGGAATAAGAGCCTGAGGCTTCCGGAGCCCTTTCATCTTTCTTTAATCATTTGTTTGCTGCAGTTAGTCTTCAAATCTGATTTTGCAGGGAGGCAATTCTTGGCTCCTGATAATGTTTGGAAACCTCAAAAAAACAAAGTAGGCATATTATTCACTTATGAAAAATTTTGAGCTATTGTAGTCCAATTCAGTTTTAAGAAAGTTAAATGTGGGAATTTCAAAATTTCCCCATAATGGTCATTGATATTCTAAATTGCCCTTTGTCAGGTTGGTCCATTTAGTTAGAAATGCACATGAGGGAGGAACATGGTTTTTAAACATAAAATCATGGAGTCCCTGTGGAAGGGTACAAGGAATGCTCAGCAGTATTTAAATAGCTGGGATCCTATTTCTCAGAGGTTTTTCACTAGAGTGAAGAATAAATTTCCAATATCTCAAATAGCTTGCAGCTTAAACAACTCAATTCAAAAAGCTTGCAACTCAAACAGCCTGCAAGCTAATATCAGCCAGTTCTAAGGAAACAGGCTTTGTCCTGGAGGCTCCAGACAAAGACTCTTCAGCCAGTTTCCAGAGAACAGCCCCTATTTCAAAGGAATGGACCAAAGGCTGAACTGACACAGTTTCAGTGAAGCAGCCCCTGTTTCTGAAGAAATGAGCTGACAGCTTCTCAGCCAGTCTTGGCTGAAACAGTCTGATCTAAAAATCAGATCACAGTGCCAAATGAGTATTCCCATACAGAATGAAGCCTGAACCATAAGGCACAGAACCTTAAATTAGATCCTGATTAAAGCCTGGAGAGCTTTAAACACAAAGAGAGCATGAGCTCAGATCCAGGAGAAAGCTCAAAACCCAGGTGAGAAAAGCAGTGAGCCCAGTGGGCTCCACTGTGGGTATTGTACCTGTTTACTTAATAGCCTGGAGCCATTGGGGGTCTTCTCTGGTCTCCATACAGGCCACCAAAATAGCACCCTAAAGCAAGTAGACTACCACACATTTCTCAAGCAAAGATAGATTTAAAATGGGTGAGCAGAGAATTACAGCTCAGGGTCTGCAGCCATGGAGAGCCACATGTAACCTCCCCATGACAAGGGAAGGAGAACTGCTTTATAGAGGGGGAAAAGGAAGTTGGGAGGGCTGTAGTAAACAAAGAATCCATGTTTTTTTATTATCTGTGTCCTTGCTGGGAAAGAAGAGGAGTCTTTCTTCTTCCTGTTGGGGTCTGCTGTTATCACTGGGTGTGGGAGCTTACCCTCTGGCCTCCCGACTCTATTTAATTGAGACTTCTGTTAATTATTATTACTTTTTAAAGCTGGAAGGATAAATTATAACTACGAAGTGGCCTTTTCTGTTGGATGATTGATAAGCCTGAGAATGAGATCTCCTCCCCCACCAAGTAGCATGCTTGAATAAAATAGCAACTTAGTGAGCTTCTTTGTCAGAATATTAATTTTGGCTAAAACATCTGTTTTGCAGAGTGCTGCATTTTTCCAACAATAAAGAGTATTCAGGGGTGATAAGGTGGTGATTAGCCCATGATTTTCAGAGAACAGTGTGTTAAAAATTATCATTTGGGTCTGTCTTTTCCTTATGTTTTCCATGTAGTGTCAACGTAAATTCTTTTTCCTGCTCCTCTCAAAATCTTCTGTTAGTTGTATACATTACTGTTGGAGAGAAATAAAATTTCCTCTACCCTTCTCAGTTCTTCTGGCTAGTCTAAGAATTACATTGACATGAGACAGATTAACAGGAAAAAATAAAAGTTCAATAACATGTATGCATGGGAGAGACTGAGGAAACTTGAGTAACTCCCCAAAATGGCTGAAACCCTCACCATAGATACCTTCTTCAGCTAAAGACAAAAGAGGATGTTGAGAGTCCTGGTTTGGGACTTCAAAGGAGAGGAAGGCAATTCACATGGAGATGAAAAAGCAAATATTTGGTAAACAAATGTTTGCTGGGCAAGGAAGAGACAATGGGACACGGAGGGGATTCTGATCTCTAGGCCTTGCTGAGTTTCCCCCACCCCCCCTGCCTGAGATATTCTTTGCACATATCTCAGGTGACAGCTCTATTCCAGGCCCACACCCTTTATCTAAATTCTTTTAGGTAGTTAAAGGGAAAGTAATACAAAAAGCTTTCTGAGTCTTCTGCCTATATTAATCCTCATGCCAAAGTGACATTTTGGGGTGGCAAATTTTGTTCCCCTGTATTACTCACTACTAGTACACTTAGACTCAGATGATGTGTTGCACTAGTTAACTCTGATTCTTTATGAGCACCAAGTGGTGACTAAGGCCACTGACAAGGGCTGTGTGCCTGTTGGAGATTAAATTTTTAAAATAGTGTCGACTTCTTAAAGTTATCAAGGGAGTGAAGGAATACAACTTGCATTTCAGATAGGTGACTTTGGAAGCAAAGTAAGAGGTTGTTTTGGAGAGTATGGCAGTGGTACAAGTTTTAGAAGCCTTGTGCAAACATCTAAGTAAGGGAAGAAGTGATTACTGTGATGTTATTAATAAACTAGATGAGGAAGATATCTGCTAAAAGTGAGGGGATGAGGACGGAGGTGATAGTTTGGAGTAGTAACTGGGAGGAATGGGGGAGAGAAAGGTGAAAGGAACACCTCTAGCCCCCGCCCTACCTGCTTCCTGTCCCCTCACTGTCCACAGATACTTTGAATTCCCTCCCATCCTGAGAAAACAGGGCCCCACGCCCACACTCTCTAACCCCACGTCCTCTCTATCTCAGGAGCCCTGCGACTCCCCTAGCCTCCTCCCCAAGGCTGAGCCTTTAGCTGGAAAACTAGCTGCCTCACGGTGCTGACTCTTCTCTAAATCCCACCCCTTCCTCTTGCTTGAAAGTTACAGTATCTCTGGGATAGATTAGACCACATTTTCATTTGTCATGCCTCATGTGCACCACGTAATAGGTACACATTAAGGACTGAACCATGCTGTCATGTAACCTTCTCATGTGTATCCTTGCCTCTAGCAACTGACATGCTTAAGCATTCATGGTCCTAAAACAAAACTCTTGCTCTGAGTCCTACCCAGCTCCTTTCCGACTCAGTCTCTTCTCTTCACTTCCAAGGGGCCTCTGAGAGTCTCATACATTTAACCCTCTCCACACAATCACCCTCACTCCACATCCCTCCAGCACATCTGCCTTTGCCATCATTCTAATGAAACTTGCTCTCACTTGGATCACCAAAGAACACATTTTTACACAAATATTTATTGCTTTGCTCATCCATTTTTATAGACTTGGAATTCTTTTCCTCCTACATTTCTTCATGTTTCTCTTTTCTGCAGATACATGGTTTTTATTCTTTAATGTTCTTACCACCCCTCTTCTAAAACGATATTTGTGGAAGGTTAAAACTAAGCTTGTGGTTTCTTTCAATTGTTGCTAAGCCAGCCTTTTGTCATAATTGGTATTAAATGATTGCATATTGAAAACAATTTTCTCATCTTAATTTTAAGCACTTTTTCTGCTTAGAAGCAATTTAAATTGTTCCTAGTGACTGAAAACATGCTTTGTCAAATTTCACTTGACTTAATGCAATGTTAAGTCTCCCAAACTTGCTGCATTTATTTTATTTCATTCAGTGTTCAAACAATATATTAGTTCCTCGAAAGTTGTTAAAGTTTCTTTTCTAAAAATGAATTAAAGTGCTTGCATTGAATGAACAGCAGTTACATTACACATTTAAGGAAGAAAAGTGCTGATGTATTTAAAATCTTTTATCGAAGTTACAGCTGCCCCTCTTGCTTTTAAAAAATACAATGCTATTATGTGAATTGTAAATACCAAGATATTGTTCTGGAAGAGGAAAGCTAAGAATGTTAGCAGGAAATTGTACTTTTCTAGTATGGTAACTGGCTTTCCTGTTCTTTTGCATTTATGAAACTTCTTACTTTTATATTATGAAATTATAAGTGGATAACCCAAACTTGCAAAATAGCAGCACTTTCCAGATTTTTAAAGTAGCTGATTGCTCCTATTATCTTCCTTTAAGGATTCACCATGGTCTATGATATCAAATCTGCTTTAAAAAAAATTACTTTTTACATAGCACTTAACTTGTGAAATGTACTGTATGTAATTGAAATGCTGATGGGTATGATTTAAAGTACTTCAGAACACTTTCTCTTGAGGGGATAAGTCTGCAGGTTCTTGCCATGGATTACAGTGCTCTAAATGACTGAGGCTTTACTTACTGTGCCAGTTTGGGTCCTCTGGAATTAGAAGTGCCAAAAAAATTATTAAAGATTGCATGTATGAAAGATAAAGGGAGAGGGAACAGGAGCAGGAGTACAAGGAAAGAAGGATGGGTATTAGGAGCCTCAGACTGTGTTGCAGCTTTGAAAACAACTTGGCAGAGCCAGTGGGGAATTCCTGCCACTTTAGAGGAATTATTCATTGAACAGAAATGATCAGGCCCCAGTCATTGGTGAAACTGCTTAGGGAGTGCATGCTTTTGGCCTGAAAGATGAGGTGGATCCCAAAGCCTCTGCAACTGGACGATGCCTCCTATTTCTGGCTTATCTTTTCATTTTCTTTACAGTATCTTTCAAAGCAGAGACATTTTTATTTTTATAAAGTCCAGTTTGTCCATTTTCATTCTATTATGGATTATGCTTTTGGTTTTATATTTAAGAAATTTTTGCTTAACTTAAGGTCACATCAATTTTATCCTGTTTTTTCTAGAAATTTTATAGTTTCCAGCTTTACATTTGGGTTTTTAATTCCCTTTGAGCTAATTTTTGTATATGGGTGAGGTAGGGATCAAAGTTATTTATTTATTTTTTTAATATATGGATGCCAATTTGTGCTAGCATCATTTCTTTAAAATACTATCCTTTTACCATTGAATTGTTTTTGCACCTTTGACAAAACTCAGTTAACCATATATGTGAGGTATGTATCTATACTTATTGATACCACACTATATTGATTATTGTATCTTTGTAATAAATCTTGAAATCAGATAGTGTGAATTTTCCAACCTTATTTGTTTTCAAATTTGTTTTGGATATTTAAGTTCCTTTGTTTTCTGTATCACTTTTTGAATCATCTTTTTTAATTAAGAAGTATTTTTGCTGGAATTCAGATTGGGATTGTGTTGAATCTATGGATAGATTTGGGGAGAACTGACATCTTAATATTACTGTGATTTCCCATGTATGAAAACAGTATTTTTCTCAATTTCCTTAGATCTTTTAAAATTTCTCTTCACTTTTCAGCATACAGATCTTGTACGTATTTCTCTATATTTATACCTAAATATTTTTTGTGCTGTTTTAAATGGTACTTTAAAAAATTTTCAATTTCCAATTGTTCATTGCTATTGTATAGTTGTATGTGTGTGTGTATGTGTGTGTGTGAATTGACCTTATATCCTGTGACCTAATAAACTCATTTATTAGTTCTAGCAGACAACTGTTTTATTTGAATAGAGATAGTTTTATTTATGATTTTTCATTCTATATTATTTTCCTTTCTTTTTCTTGCCTTGTTGCACTGTCTAGCATTTTTATTATGATGGTGAACAGGAGAGACAACTGATGTCATCCTTGCCTGGTTCCTGATGTTAGGGGGAAAACATTCAGTCTATCGTCCTGGGAAAAATAGGATGAGTTGGTCACCCTACGTTTTACAACCCAACTCCTCTTTCTCCAAAATCCTTTTTCACTCCTTTAGCCAACAGAGGAACACTCAGTGCTTAACTTCATGTTAATCTCTGTCCTGGCACTTCACTGAAACAATGAATAAGAGGAAGAGAAAAGAGGAAGCTAGGAAGCCAGCTGGGGAGGCAATTGCATCACTCCATGAAAGATATGAGAGTGGCAGTCCTAGGGTGGTGGGAGCAAAGGGGGAAGAGAAGTAGACACATTCATGATTTATTTTGGAGGTCAGGCTAACAACTCTTAATGATGGGTGGGGATATGGATCATTGAAGCCTCCTCAGTATTGGGGTTAAATAGCTAAGTGAATTGTGGCATCATTTAATGAAATGAGGAAGGTAACCATAATTCAGTATATCCTCCACTCAGTAGGGAATATGTGAGCAGAGATTTCAAGTGGACATAAGTTTCTAGCACTCCAGAGAAGTCTGGATTATTGTACATATCTGGGAAACAAAGATATCCAGGTTCAGTTAAAGTCACAGGAGTAAATGCGATCATCAGAGGAGAGTGCAAAGAACAGTTGTTGCTGAAGGTTTCCTGGGTTCCAAGTCCTTTTGAGAATCTGATGAAAGCTCAAAACTCTCTTTTTAGAAAAAATCACATATTATAAATATTTATATGTTAATTTCTTAGGGCTTCTGTAACAAAGTGACACAAACTGGGTGGCTTAAAACAACAGGGTTATATTGTCTCATGGTTCTGAGTCTAGCAGTCCAAAGTCAAGGTGTTGGCAGGGCCATGGTCCCTCTGAAATCTGTAAGGGAAGCTCCTTCCTGGCCTCTTTATTGTAGTGGCCATCAGGCCTGGGCATCCTTTGACTTGCAGCTGCGTTACTGCAGTCTCTGCCTCAGTTGTCACATGTGTTTTGCTCTCTATGTGTCTCTGTCCCTTTCTTCTAAAGATATCAGTCATACTGATTAAGGGCCCACCCTACTCTGATGTGACTTTCTCTTAACTAATTACATCTGCAATAACTCTGTTTTTGATAATGTCACATGCTGAGGTGGTATGGACTTCGACATACTTTTTTTGCAGTACACAGCTTAACCCATAACAATTTCAGACCATTGTAAGGATTCAAAAATTGCTTAAAGCCCAACCTCCAAAAGTATAACAGAGGACTCAACAACAATTGGAGAATGGGAATAGGAAGAGACCAGGGCAGAGAGAATGGAGAGAAACAGGAAGAGCAGGAGCCTGTGTCCCGTTTCAAGAAAGCCAAGGAAAAAGAGATCAACGCAGAGGCCAGGCAAGGAAAAGAGTCCCCTGGAAACGAAACGAGTGTGTCTTCCTGCCCACAGGCAGATCCACACACTGCTGCTGCTCTAAGTGTTAATGTTTTTGGCTTTTATGGATGCTTGGCACTTTTCTAAGCACTTTTCATGTATTATATAATTCTCACAACAAGTTTATTATTATCCCCATTTTATAAATGAGGAAACGAGGGAGTTAAAACAGCTTCCTTACGGTGACACACCTAGCAGGTGAAAGAAATCTCAAACCGTCACGTGTTTAAATCAACACTGTTGGCTCTCCCTGTCTGTACCTCCCAAGTCAGCCATTAAGTAAATCCCCAAATCATTGATTTTTTTTTTTGTTTTTTAACCAAATCAGCTCATCTCTTCATCTCATTTCATGGATGAAATAGATTCATTTTCTTGATGATCCAGACTAGAGAATGTAGTCATCTATTTCTCTCGCCCTTTTCTGCCCTTTTTGAAGTTAAGTCAGTGACCAAATGTTAATCTCCTGCCTAAAACCTGCCAGTGGTTCTGCATTGCCCTTAGGATAGGAAAGCTGTGATCAGGCTCTCGTCTACATTTTCAGTCTTGTCTCCTAAGGTGTTCTCTGCTTCACACCCTTTCTCCGGCAATACTGTAACCACACCGAACCATGTCCTGTGTCTCACCCCTTCCCTTTGCTCTGTCTGTGATGGGTTTTCCTCTTGGCGACTGATGACCTCTCTTAGTATTTCAGCACCCAACTCACAGTCACCTTCTCTTGTGAGATCTTTTATGAGGTCTTTTGTGAATCACCAAATGCAAAACCAAACTGAGGACGTGAGCTTTGCCTTCAACATGCATTTAATTTGATTGAGGTCTGAGGATGCGAAAGGGACAGGAGAGGAACAGGTAACTTGAATAAAGGACAGAGTGATCCTGACAGCAGATTGTTACAGGATTTAAAGAAAGGAGATAAAGCATACAGCTGGAGGGCCATTCACTCAAAATCATATTACACCACCAATGTAAATCACCCTCCTCTCGCAAAAAGGGAACTTTTGAAGATATGTGATGAAGAACTTTATGCTGTTTGCTAATATCACGTTTACCCTCTTGCATATTTGGCTTCAATTTTTAATTTGCTCTTTTCAGTAAGACTCATTAGATCCTGGGTTATTTACATATCTCTTAACTGCCCTTAAGTACTTATTTTTCTCAGTGCTCTTTACCTTAAAAATAATCCCTGCAATTATATAACCAAAGCAGAGGACAACAGATTTCGTTAAGAAGTTTACTTTTTTGCTCACTTTTATATTATTCATTTTTCATAATTTAGTATTATTTGAGTGTAAATATAAAAATTAGCATATTTGATGTTTTTCTTAAATGGATATTGTGAGTTTTTCGTAAAAGACTCTTAATGATGTCACTTTAGGTAAGACTGAGGACCCCTACACCCTAGAATCTTGAAATTTTAATACGTTTATTGCCCAACTTCTCCTTTAGGCAAGTTATATAAAAGGTTTTTTGTTTGTTTGTTTTTTAGGCTTTGTTAACTGTTTTCCTGCAAATTTTGTATCACATCCTCGAGGATTTGAAATGCAGTTATAGATAAAGATAGATAGATAATCATTGTATTTCAAGCAAACTCAATAAACAAAGCACTAATTACAAAACAAAACGAAACAAAAAAAACAAGTATTGTTTTGGCCCTGTTTACTATTTGTTCTCCATCTTGAAAACTGCACGGAACTCCCTACTCTGTGTTCCATGACTTACTGTGTATACTATTGTTATGCCAATACATACAAGTCTCTTGTAATTATTTACTGAATTGTTTACTTCTCTGTCTCCTCCAATCTCAAAACACCTAGCATATAGAGACCATTTGCATTTCTGTATGTTCTTAGCACAGTGCTAAGGAACGACGGCACTTGAGTGAATGAATTTCTGGAATTCTATGTTGTGAGTCTCTTAAGGACTTGAGTATATATCAATCCATGTGGGTTAAGAACATCAGAAAAAATGATAGCTTCCATTGATATTTTAAGAACTTCAAATGGAAGATAAAATGTTCCCAAAACTAAAATGGAATTCAGTTGGAAGGTGATTAAAATGCACACAATTTTTCAAGGGTCATTTATTGTTTACAACAATAAAGGCTGATGTTGTTAGCCTATGGTTGTTTTATTATATTCTTACATATGTAATGCCCATTTTCTATGAACTCTGGGAAATTTGATTCATATATTATTGTGCACATTTTTCCTTTTCTTAGCACATCAGGAATTTTCATCCTGATTCTCATGTAACACACAAACAAGGTTTATTTTCGAAAGTGGAAGTTCAATTACTAGGAAACACTATGACAGTAGCAAGCACTGCACCCATACATGACAGATGGAAGCTGCAGGTTTCCCACTTGGCTGAAATCCTTATCTTTGGAATGTCTTTCAATTTACTCATAATAGTTGAAAACATAGGGAATCTCTTAGTCCTGGCGTTCCTGGAGTCAAAGTGATGTGTTCATTGTAAATTTTCTGTATATATATATATATATATATATATATATATATATATACACACTCAACAAATTATAGCCATCATTCACATAGTTTTATTATAAAGGGAAGGAGGAGAAAGGAAACTTTTGAAATTCACCATATTTGTTGTGAAACATCTGAAAAATTTATATTCACTCCTCTTTTAACTTCAGTACCTCCCAAGTTCTTCAAAATGATATGACTTGTGCTGGGAAATATTACTGCTTAGGTGCACAGCTTCAGTTTAAACACAGAAAACTCTGTTCTCCCATTCAATATTTATTTATTTTTCCAGTATCAACTGAACTATTACATGAGAACGGATTTTTCCAAATGGAAATTTTGTAGAAAACTGTTAATGGTATCATTGCCTTTCATGTATTTCCTAGGATGGTTGGTTCCATTTCAATTAATATATATATGTCTTCATAGGGTTTTCGTAATACTAATATAACATAAATTAATCTCATAGAAATGACATGAAAACTGAAAGCTAAACATTTTAAGGATACCCCAAACTTTTCTTTAGCTTGTCATGTTAAGAAGAAAAGCAAAGCAAACAAATACAAGTTAGTGTGAACTATTAACTCTCCTGTAAGATAAAGAAAATTCATTTATTCATTCACCTATTATGCTTTAAATGTTTTTAGATGCTGAACAATTTATCAAATGATTAGGGAAAAACAACATTATTTTGAGTGCATAAAACTAGTTGAACAGGAGATATATAAAAATTAAAGAATAAAAGAAAGTATAAGATACATTCTGTACTGCATATCAAATATTGAGGAAGAACATAATATATGTAATCTTACTGAAAAAAAATTATGAATTTAGTTTATGAAATAAGTAACGTATATGATGGACAGATAGGAAATCAATGGGTTTGTCCCCTACAGAGATTGTAGAACAAGAGCCTGGTTTGGGTGTTTCTTAATTGGTATTTATTCCACAGCTACCACATTGGAGTGTAAGTTGAATTGATGTCTATAGATGTTGAAGCCTAGAGCTGTATTACAATCTTATATGTATTTTACAAACCATTGATAAAACTTAACAAAAGTATAACACTGGTTTACTAAAATCTTGAAATAGAATGCTTTCTTTTACCCTTTTCAATAATCATTTAAGTTATAATTTATTCTGCATAAAAGAATGTGATCCTTTGTAGTATAACTGCTCAGATATTACACTTCAAAACAAATTATCTGCCTATCCTTTGGTAGCTTTATTTCTGAAAGTTACAATTACACTAATGAAAATTCTGTTGTCAATTACTTGGGTGTTGATGTTTGAGTCCAGTGTTTCTTCATCATGATAGTGATTAATTTTTTTTTTAATTCTTGTTTAGGAAACTAACATTATATTAATCAATTCCCTACATATAATAGAAATTCAGTGCTTTTTGTTTCTCCCAAAGTTATTACAACGAGCTCACTATATTTTTTTGCTGCTAATTTAGCTTAGTGGACAATTTTTTATTAATTGAAAACTCTTCTTTATTTAGGGGAAATGAATTTAAGCCTAAGGAAGTACTTCATCCCAATAAACAAATATAAACATTTATATTTAGTATAAACGTCTCATAATATAGCACTGTGTTAACCACCTTTGTCTGTTATTGAAGTGGAATTCATGTTAAATGATATGAAGAACATAATAACACAGGAGTCATTCTCCACACCTTCCTCTCCCTCTACCCTGATATCCAGTTTGCTCCCAAGTCTGGCTCACTTTGCCTCCTAACATCCCTCAACTCATTTTGCTTTTCCACCCCTGTACCTTCTGGTCCAAATCATCGTTTGCTCTCTGGTCACGGCAATGGCTCCTCACAGGGCTGCCCACCTCCACTCGGGCCCCTGTAGTCTCTTCTGTACTCTGTAGAGGGCTCTTTCCAGGGCACATTCCTCGTTACCTGGGCTCCCGATTTAAAACATGTCAGGGGGCTCTCTGTACTTTTAGGATAAAGACACAGAACTCCTGAGTGTGGCCTGTAAAGCCATGTGTGATCTGTCTCCTCCCAGTTCCTTAGGACACATTTCATACCCTCCCTCTCCACTCTGCCCACCACCATCCCTGCTCAGATGATTGCAGTCGTACACACCTTCAATCCCTTGACCTTGAAAGGCTCTCTCCTGTCATATGCTGGTCTTTTTGCCTGTTCCGGTTTTCTCCTCCTCATGTTTTAGATGTCAGTAAAATATCATTTCCTCAGAGGTGACTTACTTGATGACTTGACCCCAGTCAGGTCCTCCCATTACAGCATCAGAGCAGGGTGGCTTATACTCATTGAAACGTTTCAGTAGTCAGGGCCTGAGCCATGGCTGTATGAAGAAGAATAAATAGGCAATCAATAAATATCTATTAAGTCTGTGAATAATAAAAAGGCTTTACATTTTAAATCTTATGAGTATGAACTATTTAAAAGACAGAACCAACCCATCTCATGGAGTATATGGATGGTATATCTCTTACAATCAGAGAAACAGGGATAGAAGACTAAAAAGTTCATAGATTATGTGGTCAAACTCCTGTTCAGTTGTAACCCTAAAGAATTTTGTCATTTAACCACAAATTAATCATGTTTCCTTGTTATAATGATATTGAGATATTGTTGTGTATGATATAAGTTATAGATAATCACATGGAAAATAAAGTTGCTTATCATTTTTAAATCCCCTTCCCCACCTCCCAAATGCCACCAATTGCTCTGGTTGGTTAACAACCCTAAGACCTGGTTTTATATTTAGTCTTAGTTAGAGAGATTGAAGAAGTTTGTTTACACCTGAGGATTAAATATAAAGATTTTGTAAGAAGCCAAAATAATACTAAATCAGGGGAGTTGTGCCTATTCAAGAAAGAAGCCAGAAACCACAGGTAAAAGAGGGAAAGGAAATGAGGTAAGATCTTGAAAAGCACATAGGGAGAAGTGAAAACAGGCAGAGCCCAGTCTTTATCTTTTCAAGCAATCTACTGTACTTCAACTTTTGAACATCTGAGAGCCCAAATAATGGTCTCTATGTCAGATTGCCCCTGGAATCTGGTTTTGATGCTGATAAATGTTGTTTTCACAACTTGCTGTTGCCAAATATGATTTCTCTGAATTACCCAGAGGACAAATAGCATCCTCCTTTCTTCCTTCTTCCAATTTATTTTGCAGTTATCATGCCTCAAGCATGGGTCACTCTGGTTGGAAATAACTTTTAGTAGCTACATGAGCCAATAAATAAATGTATCCATGGGCTGCTTTGGGGTTGTATGGTAATTTTCGAGAGCATCACGATGAATCTGAGGATGAGACATCAGTTTGAGAACATTACAAACCATGTTGTATATTTCTAGGTTGCCTTTCAAGGAACAGGCCCGCTGTCCCAATGTTTGTGAGTCTGCAAACTACTCAGCATTAATAATGCCCCTCTTTTCTCAAAATTTAGCCTAGCTTGGTCAAACAGCTGGCATTGCCTTTTGAACTTATATAAAGTAGAAATCAATCTGAATGATCTTAAACAAGATATTTTTAAAATAAAAGATATTGTACAGGGTCAGGTGAGATTGGACTTGTGTTCTACATTCTTCAGCTACTGTAGATGCCCAATAATCATGATATGCTGAGATGCTTCATGACCCAGGTACACCTTCTAAATCGTCAATAAAGTTCACCTTGTTTTGGTGCAGTTTTTTTTTTTTTAATGTATTTTGGCTTTAAATTCCTTGGCCTTTGGTAATCTCTGTGTTTTGGTTTTATATATTTTATTAAATATATTTTACTACCCTTGGATTCCTTGATCTTTGTTCAACCTCACATTTTAACAGGTGGCCTAGCAGGATAGTTATGAGCTTGGGTGGTGGGGCCAGAAGACAAAGATTTGAATCCCTGCTCTGCTACTTGCTACCTTTATGACTTAACCTCACTGTGCTTCAGAGAGGGATGATAATAGTACTTATCTCTTTAAATGAGTTAATACACAGAAAATGCTTAGAACAGTGTCTATATCTTAGTAAGACATGTTATATTGATATTATTATAAACATTGTACTCATTACTGTATATAACATTTTTATTAAGTTTTTATTAAATGCCTACTATATGCTAACCAGTTTGCAGGCAACAGGTGATAGTGATGAAACTGCAGAAATAGCTTCTACCCTCCAAGAACATGAATCCAGTGAGCAGAGACAGATTTGAAACAAGTAAACAAAAATAAGGTGATATCTAAAGTAAATGAAATGAATGTGACTATGGTTGTGGATAAGAGAACTATTTCAGAGAGGATGGCCAAGGACAGCAAGTCTGAGGTGTGTTTTCATATGATATTTCAAGATTGAAAGAGAGCTGATTATGATAAGAAGAGGGACAGAGTTGCTTTTCAGGCAGAAAAAACCCTGAGCAGTATGAATCTTAAGGAGGAAGGCACTTGCTGAGCTCTAATAAATGAAATAGGGCTATTGTAGCTGAAGTTAGAGACAGAGAACAAGATAGAGAGAAACAAAGCGAGGTGGAAGGGGGCAACAGGAGCTGAATCATGCATTCAGCAAGGCAAGGGTTCAGTCTAAGTTCAATGGGAGGCATTACAGGACATTAAAGTGATGATGCTTTAAAATTTTAGAAGACTATTCTGCTTGCCATGTTGAAAAATGGATTGGAGGTGAAATGGTGAAGCACCAGTTGGGATTTTTTTTTAATCGTCTAGGTGAGAGGTAAAATGGGTCAAAATGTGGGTAGTGACGATTAAGGGAAGTCTGGTATCTGTGGAATATGGAAGTGGAAAGGGGAAAGAAAAATATTTCTCCCAGTTATCTGGCTTGAGTAGCTGAGGGAGATGGTTGTGCCATTACTAAAAGGTGGAAGACAAGGTATAGATTAAATTTGAGCAGTAGGGGAGAGTATGGAAAGGAGAATTCAGTTTGGGATCAAGATTAAGACTCTATGACACAAAAATCGTGCTATAAAAACATGACTGTAAATAAGAATTTGAAATTATAGACAAGGTAAGGGTTGGAGTCAGAAACTTAGGAGATATCATATAGATGATATTTAGAGTCATAGGGGGATGGCTAGGTTGATCTAGGAAAAGAATGTAGAGAGAGAAATGAACACGCTTGGACCATACCCTGTCTCCAGCATTTAGAAGATGCAAATATCCATTTCTCATTACCTTGGATAAATGAATGATTGCTTTATCACAATGTAATGCTGTAAATATCAGTATATTATTAGCAATATAATGATGCTGTATATTATGTGATATTATGACATTATGCTGAGATAGAAGAACTATAAATGCTGTTCCCTCCCTTTTTCACTGTTTTGTTTTTGTCTCTGGATGGAACTCACTTTCCCAAAATATAAAAAAAAGATTGTTATTATGAAATATATCCTAGACACATATAAAAATGTGACATATATGGTAGAAAATACAATAATTGGATGTTAGAAATGCCAATCTGTATATTACTCTGAATATTAGTATTGCCCACTACAAAGTAAAAAGGAAAAATAACATGGTAATTAGTTGAGACATTAAGATTCTACAGGTGACCACTTACATGGTGTATTTTTTTCTTTCATAAGTACTATTTGGAGAAATAAAGCATTGAAAACTATGGGATATTAGTGCCCAGAGGAAAATTTGATAATGTCCAGATAAAATTATCTGGATGCAAATAGAGGAACGATGGATTGGATTAGAGACCAATGTCTGGACTTTGTCAGAGACAATGTGATGAGAGGGTAAGTACTTGTTGTTCCTTATGCCTTACATCCCCCACAGTTCCACAGTCCTGGTAATCAGACTAGGGGCAGTTATAGGGCTTCAAGACAATGGAAGGTTTGGCCTCAACCAAACTAAGTACTCAAAACCTCCTGGACCATCTAGGGCCTTCATCATCTTTCCAGGTGTCTTCAGGGACCGAGCAAGGAGTAGAGCTCAGGGTGACCCTTGCTGTCACAAGTCATAACACCAAGGAACAGGAAAATGTGTGTGTGTGCGCGCTTTTATGAGAGATTGATCCGACAAATGTCAGCTGCTTCCATTGCCTTTCAATGAAGGCTCTGTGTACAGGCTCCTTTCTGATTTCACAAGTATGATCATCTTTAAACACAATCATCAAGGAAAGAGAATAGAGGCTTATTGGGACAGGCTTTCCACTGGGCTTAAAGAGTGGCATAATTCAATGAAAGGAGATAATCAGATCACATCCAGACTCAGGAAGACAACGAGGAGCCCTTAAATTGGATTCAGAGACACTGTTCACTTTATTAAAGACATCCAGGCTTATGGCATAAAGCCACGTGACATTTCTCAAGGAAATTATGTATTTTTTGAGGATAGAAGAATGTCTGAAGTTCAGGCTGCTCTGGTAGCTTTAAAATATTTAGTCAAAACAAAATTATCCATACAACAATTAGGTTTTAATTGTTGAAAAAGGCAAATAATCAATCAGAATGTTTTGTTGAACACAGCTGAAAGTTGGGCAAAGCATAATTGGATTGCAGGCAGAAAACCAACAAGGAGTCATGCAGGAGATTAGCAGGTGTAGGAGTGTGGGGAGCTGTTTCTTTGATCCCAAAATACAAACTGACAGACCTTTCATACAAGGAGCAGTGAACTGGCACATGGATGAGGACGAAGTTGTGTGCCAGGTGGAATGCTGTACCATGTACCTGAAGAGACAGCTAGAGTTAAAAATAGGCTTTACACCCAGCAATCACATAGCTACTTCTGCTAGAGAAGCAACTCTGTGGATAACCCCTGAAAGGAATATTGTTCTATACCCTTGGGCATAATTGTATGATTTTTTGAGTCTTTTATTTTAACAAGAGAAACAATACTTTTGAGAAGTAAAGGAATAAGGGAAAAAAGGTATCTTCACACCCTTTTCTATACTGGCTGTACCAATTTACATTGTCACCAGCAGCGCCGAGTGTTCTCTTTCCTACATATCTTCCCTAACTCTTGTTATTTGTTGTCTTTTTGATAATAGCCATTCTGACAGGTGTGAGGTGATATCTCATCTTGGTTTTGATTTGTAGTTCCCTGATGATTAGTGATGTTGAGCATCTTTTGAGTGAGATTGTGCCTGTGGCCATCTGCATGTGTTCTTTGGAAAAAATGTCTTCAAAAACAGTCATAGAAAAAGAGATCAGACTTGTGGTTACCAGAGGTGGGGGATGGGAGGGAGTTGGATGAAGGTGGTCAAAAGGTACAAACTTCCAATTATAAGATAAATAAGTAGTAGGGATGTAAAGTACAGCATGATAAATATAGTTAGCACTGCTGTATGTTATAGATGAAAGTTGTTATGAGAGTAAATCCTAAGAGTTCCCATGACAAAGAGAAAATTTTTTTCTGTTTCTTGAATTTTGTATATATATGAGATGATGGATGTTCACTAAGGTTATTGTGGTAATCATTTCATGATGTATGTAAGTCAAATCATTATGCTATGCATCTTAAACTTACATAGTACCGCATGTCAATTATATCTCAATAAAAATGGAATAAAATAAAATTAAATAAATTTTAGGAAAGGAAAAAAGGGTCTGTAATGAGTGACAATCATGACCACACTGTCATGCAGTTATGACAGATGCATTGCATGGTAAACACGAACACTCCTATGCAAGGTATCGAAAATCAGAGTTGAATAAAAACTGATTGGCATTGGTCTACTGTTGTATTTTCTGGAAACCAAGTCACATTTCTATAACTTTTATGTGGTCTATGGAAAACATATTATGTTCTTGAATCTTAAAAAAGATGCCCTTTGTGCATCCTTTTATTTCTTTATCTCTTCCTAAGTAATTGCTTTTTAGTTATAGTATGTTCTATATATTAAATTATATTACAATAACTTAAATATTAAGTTAAAAGTAGGCTATGGGAATATAATAACCACCTGCATCAGTTTTTTTATTAAAGATCTTGTGCATTTGATAATTTTTCCCTTCAAGGTGTTATATTAAAATAACTTGAAGGTCTTTTATTTTTGGCATTTCGTTTATACAAAAGATAGCATTTTCAACAGATTGCCAATTGCTGTCTTTGCCAACTAAATCTAAGATGCAACATTTTTGAGATATAACCATTATGATTACCATGGTATTTTGTTTTTGCCCATTTATAAGCTAGAGCAGTACAAAATAATGCAAATACAACTTTGTATGGGGACCGTATCTTTCGTATTCACTGCCTCGCAGAAAATTACCTTCGTTGTTGAGTGAATGTAGAGGATTTCCTTTTACTGTGCAGAGTGATGGCTTAAAGGAGAAGGTGACTTTAGCAGGCAAGAAAGAATACTGAAAAAAACTATATTAAGGATGAGTTGTAAAGTAATGGCCTTTACTTTCAGCCAGACAGTAAAGCAAGAGAGACAAGTCCTAAGAAAAAAGTGTCTGCTGTTGGGCTGTATTTACTGGAGATGAGGAAGAGCCTATTGAATTTAAAGATGGAAGGAGAATATAAGAATTGTCTACAGCTGTGGTTTTCAATGTGTGGTCAACTAACAGTGTCTGAATCACCTGAGAACTTGTCAGAAGTGCAAATTCTCTCCCCCACCCCAGACTTAGTAAAACAGAAATCTGTTTTCATAAGCACAGGTGATTCTGATGCACACTTAAGATTGAGACCCACTGGGATATTTGTGGTTCTGAACTAGGATATTTGTGGTTCTGAACTAGGATATTTGTCTGAATTGCCCAGATGAACTGCCCACATTAATTAGATTGACTAAAGATCTGTCAAAAACCTTCAACCTGAGTTGAATCCTTCCTCCATGGACTTATTGTTGTGCTTAAGTGAAACGTTTAGGACCCCTGCCCCAGTGAGTTCTTTGAAAGGACCAGTTTCTGCTTGAAGAAATTGTTGAGATCTGTTGAGATATGACCACTTCAAAAGACATTATTCTTAGTTTAAGTAATTGAACCTTATGTTTGATGATTATCAGAGATGGCTCTGTAGGAAGACTACAATGGGAAACTGCTTATTCCTTGTGTACAAACTTGTTGCTATAAAATGCCTTACGTTCATCTGCTTTCTCACGTCTGTTTTTTAAAAGGGCAGTTTGCATTCCTGTAAGCAGATGTCTTAAGATACAAATTATTCCAAAATAGGTAAAATATGTTGGCTTCAATGCATGGTAGGGTATAATTGACCTTATTACACTATTTAATGATACCAGATTTTAACTGGAGTATGTCTATTTCAGTGCTCTCAGAAGTTGACTTGATTCCAGTACAAGTAATTTATTTAGGAGATAATCCCAGGTACAAGTAATTTATTTAGGAGATAATCCCAGGAAACGTCTATAGGGAACTGGAGACAGAGACAGACAAGGTCAGGGAGCCAGTAACCTGTGGGACTCAGTGTAAAACCCATCTCAGAGTTATCCTGCTGGAAGGTCTAAAGAAAATCGAGTATTTATCCAGGTTATTATCAACTCCTGTCTGTCATTGGTTATGGGCCGGTAGAGGTTGTCATTGTTCCCCTGCCACTTCCACTCTGGAATGCAGAGAAAGCCCGGGGCAAGGAGTCCTGGTGCTGACTTGGAAGCAGCCCACGGGTCTGAGAAGTTGTGGACTGGGTGCAGCAGCGTGTGCTACACAGAGTGGGTGAGAGAGCAGGCAGGTGGCAGGCCAGTCCCCTAAAAGGGAAAGTGGAGTAGGTTCTCAAAAAAACCCCAAAGGACTCCTGGGACTCCCGAAGGGAAACTCTGTCTGCTTCACAGTGCTGTCCAGGTGTGATCCCAGCTCCCATCATCTGGGAGTATTTATTTAATGTTCACCTGCACTTGACACTGTGATCCACCCCAGGAAGATAATGAAAGCAATATGGCTCCTGGCCTGAGGTGTTTGACAAGCTGGTCTAGAAGCAGGAAGCAGAAAACTAGAGCTCCAGGCTTCTGTTCAAAATGACGAATGCAGGCTGTAAAAAGGAAGACCCTGTTGTTTATGGAGGCTACAAATTAAATGTAGCCTGCCCAAGTTTGATCCGATGCCCGTTCCTGTTACCATGTGCTGACACTTCCCAGAAAGTGACCTTGCGAATTTCCAAGGTATTTTAATATTCTGCCCTGCCAGAGTACCATGCTTGGTATAACATAGGATCTATATTTTTATTAGAAATATTAGAATTATTAATTCATGGTAATTGAAAAAGGTGCTAGTAATACCTGGCTTTTCTGTGAATGCTTTTAGTTACCAATGTGACCTATTGCTACTCTTCATCCCTGCCCCGTCTTTTTTCTCTGATAATGTACAATGTTGATAGCCATGAATCACTCTGTCCTTTTGATCCATACAAACCTACCAGGCCCAAAGACTATACTTTGCTTAATCATTTTACCAAAAAAATTAATCCTGTTTTTTCCTTACACACAAATATACAAGTTTTTCACAGTAAATTAGATTTTTTATAAGAGCTGTAAACTTTGGTTTTGGTCCTTAGACTAAAAAGTATTTAAATAAATTTGGGAATAAGTAAAATAAGAAAAATATTCATTTTTTTCCCATTGAAGTATGCCATAGTTACTTTTGAATTGTTTTTCATTTTTTCTTCTCTTAAGTCACCTCTAGTATACTCATATTTACAATGTTTTCCTTGTAAGGCCTTGTGCCATTCAGGTCCTTAAAGCTAATAGCCCAGAATTCCTTTTCAAACCCCTCTCTCTCTCTCTCTTTTTACTGTTTTTATTTTTATTTTTTATTTTTTTTGCAGTACGCGGGGCCTCTCACTGTTGTGGCCTCTCCCGTTGCGGAGCACAGGCTCCGGACGCACAGGCTCAGCGGCCATGGCTCACGGGCCCAGCCGCTCCGTGGCATGTGGGATCTTCCCGGACCGGGGCATGAACCCGTGTCCCCTGCATCGGCAGGAGGACTCTCAACCACTGCACCACCAGTGA
Organism: Phocoena phocoena; assembly: GCF_963924675.1. Taxonomy (NCBI): domain Eukaryota; kingdom Metazoa; phylum Chordata; class Mammalia; order Artiodactyla; family Phocoenidae; genus Phocoena; species Phocoena phocoena. The sequence continues at coordinate 19,975,962 of NC_089232.1, read as the reverse complement.
AGCCCTGTTTTTATTTTTTAATTTTATTTTTTATGTATTGAATAGGTATAACTGGTGAATATTTCAGAGGGTTGATGATAATCATCAATAATATGACTGTGGGATCATTCCTGTTCCCAGCCAAAGGTGCCCAATTTGGGAGTTTCAAAGCTAGGGAATTCAAGATTATTAGAATGGAAAAGTTTAGAGGTCACTTATGACATTTGACTCACCCTTGCAAATTTTCCAGTAAATGATATGCCAATGATATACAGAAGTGGATATTGGCTGTTTTGTCCAGTTTCTATTCCTCCTTCACATGATAATATATACTATCGTTTTCTTTGGGAAGCCACTCTCCCCCCATCATATCCTTGCGTTTCATGGGGCTGAATCCACCGCAACGGAAGCTCCTGGGGAGGACACACAGCCCCGCTAATCAGAGCACAACATCCCCCCAAACACAGCAATGAGACCAAGCCTAAGCAAGGGCTGAAGTCCGATAGGTGAGACCTCAGTCAAATTTTTATTGGCAGTCGTGGGAAAAAAGTCTCTTTCTTTCCATTGGATTTGCTAAGGCATTAGGTGGAAAACAAATGGAAGCAGGTTGGCACAAAAAGTGTTAAGCCTGCCAGATAATGAAGGCAAAATCCAGAAATATGACTGCAAACCTCAAGTGGGCCCTTGGCAACCCCTGGCAATTCTAATATATTTTTCTGGTCAATCTACTCTCTCTTTTCTGAGAGGTCCACTTCAAACCTATGATCCCATCATCCCACTGAAATCGCTCTTGTCACGTTCTAACTTTACTCAGTGTCTCACTAGCATTTGGTACTACTGATCACTTCCACCTCTTGATATATTGACTTCAGTTGACTTTGAGAACATCTGTTTTTCCCTTGTCATTTGCTGTTCCTTTCTCATTTTTGTGGCTGGATCTTCTTACTATCTTATTTCATTTTATTTTTTAAAAGATGATTCAGAGATTCTTTTTTATATGCTTATTTATTTAATTTATTTATTTAGGCTGTGCTGGGTCTTAGTTGTGGCACGCGGGATCTTTAGTTGCAGTATGAGGGATCTTTTAGTTGCGGCATGTAGACTTCGTAGTTGCGGCATGCCTGTGAGATCTAGTTCCCTGACCAGGGATCGAACCCGGGCCCCCTGCATTGGGAGCTCGGAGTCTTACACACTGGACCACCAGGGAAGTCCACTTCTTACTCTTAGATTAGAGCTCAGTTCTAGATCCTCTTCTCTATTTATATCTGCTGTCCATGGTTTTAAATATCATCATTTTTTAGTGTTTTTAGATAAGCAAGGTATTTTCTGTCTGTGTTGCTTCACATAACTTGAGAAGCATTGAATCCTTCCCACATTTTTCTCTTAATACAATTTGACTTCAAAATCATACTGGGAAATATGATAACTTATTTGGATGGCACTCCTGCTTTTCCTCTATAAAGGTTGTTTCAAGGTAATTGGTAATTCAGCTATTTCCTCATGCCTCATTTCCAGTTCCTACTGTCATTTTACTAGATGGATTCTTTTATTCTCCTTGTTCATTCACTGAGAATACACGTTTTTAAAATCATTACCAGAGCAATTTCAATCTTCTAACCTGCAATTTTAAAATAAGTTTGCATTCCCATATTTCTTTTCATTCCCTACTTACTTATTGTAGCCTCTAATTCATTACAAATATTCCAGTACATTTCATGCAGATGATTCACAAAGTCTTCATTTTCTTTGGTTTTGTTTTCTTTTTGATATTTGACCTTTCCTTTTTTTTTTTTTCCCAATAATCTTCTCAGGCATGTAAAACCAAACTGTAGTTCACTCATTCCTTAAAGCATTTGGCTTTTCCTCAAGTTTTGGCTCTAAAATAAAGTACCCTTAGTCATTTTCCTGGTAAGCTTTTCACTCGCCCTGTGATACACCCCCAACGTCAATCTCGTTTATCACACTTGGTGCATTTCTAAAATGGATGGCCTGCATTGCCCATGGCCACATTCAATACCCAACAAATTGAGAACGGAAACCCTCCTACACTACCTAGGGGAAGTGTTGCCTTGCTATTATCTGAAACAATGCATGGTTAGTCCCCTGTGGTGAAAGTTCTGCCTAGGGTCTAGGCCTCCCTGGTTTTTATAAAGCATTTGCTAATCAAGGGCTCTTGATTGCCGGGCAGATTTGTCCCATTAACAGAGTTGCCTATGCTGTTTCCTTGACTTCCACCTGAGGAAGTTATTTTTGTGGCAACTAAATTCCGAATATGCTTCCTCTCGTCAATACTACTCCATCTACATACATTGACACGACCTGGCTTTTTCTCCCTTTACCTCCATGAACTTGGCAGTTCTGGTGTGCCTCTTCTAGCCATTATGCTCATATAGATAGTTTAGTCATGTTTTGTTTTGCTGGAAGAGACCAGACAGAGCCTCCGTCCTTTGTCTTCATAGGCATCCAGACAGAAGCAGGCTGGTCCGCGATTTCATTTTGACATTCAGTCACAGTACTTGTGTTACTGAATTGATGGATATTAATCAGGATGAGCATTTGTTGAAGCCTTCTTATGTGCCTGCACACGGCCTTGAGGTGGTTATTCAGCAATGCTAGCACCAGATGTGACAGTATCAACAGTGTATCCAGCCATTCCTCCATCAACCATTGTTTTCACTATTCTTGGAAATTTAAAAATATTATTCTGTCTTCTATCACTGCTGATTGCAGTTATCCCTTTTTACTAGTTTTGTTCTTAGGAAATGAAACCGATTTAAATATGAGCCAACATTAAACCCTTAGGAAAGGTAAATTTGTAAATACATTAATCTATGTATAAATTGGAAAGCTCACCAAATAGAAAGAAAGGATTTAAGGTATGTGATTACCTGGACTCTCTTCTGGCATTAGATTTGGAGAATTTACTCAAAAGCTTAATATGTAGAACCCAATTCCATGGCTCTCAAGGGAGTTTACGCTGTGGCTGAAAATGGAGTTACATTAGAAAGGTGGGCTGGCCCTGGGCAAAACTGCGAGGCAGAAAATGTCTTCCAGCGTCATTGTCCTCAGCTTTACTCCTGGCCTCTGATTCCTCTGGGGACTAGCCTAGGAGCTCAGGGCCTTTTTCCTTTTTTTAACTACACTGAAATGCCTACCTTTTTCAGACTCCTTGCCCGATTAAAAGCAATGCTCTCACCACCCTTCTCTCTCTTCAGAGAGAGTGAATTTTAGCAAAAATTGTCAGTTAAGAACTCATGCCAGTAATAGTTACCTCTTCCAGACAATACATCCTTCAACCAAAACAGTGGATTTGTAACCATCCCAAAGGCTGGTGGGAAAAATCCTTCCATTTAGTTCAGTCTCGATTTCTTGCTCTTTATCACATGTCACCCTGAAAAACAAGTGTATTCAAATTGGGGTGCCCTGTATCATCCTTTAATTGTCAAGTATGAGCCAATAAAGTAATACAAACAGATATTTTTGGGAGAGATCCTTTTCTCTGTCTTAATATCGCCCACAGAGCAGTCTTGCCATGAAGAATCTTTTCTTTGATTTCCTTTTTGAAATCTTTTTAATGAATTCCTCTTGCAATACATATATTCATTTATAAATAATATATACGATTACTTGTAATTTCTTTAATATTTACATTAGTAGTACTATATTGCAAATATCATTTATCATTGCATTTGTCTAACTTAATTAAATGAACCTAGTTGATTTCTTGTAGTATTCTATTGGATGCAGAGATTAACTATTTTCTTACTGTTGGGCATTTGGAGCATTTCCAGTGTCTGCTTGTAACACACAGACCTGCAGTAAACAAATCTTTCTGAGCCTCTTCTTGTGAACAAGTACAAGAGTGTCTTGTGGGAATATAGCTATAAGTAGAATTGTTAAATAAGGCAGCCCATAAATATGTATAAGGTCTAACCATTGTCCTGAAACTTGTTTTCCTGGGACAGTAACTGACAGTGATTTGTTCTTAGGTCTGTCTTTTTTCTCTTACGCTGACTGAAAGTTGAATTTCAGAGTCCTATGGTATCTACCATTCATCTTTACTAGATATTTTGAAAATATTCTCTAAAGTAACTGTAACAGTTTATATTGCTCCTGGCAGTATGTGAGATTTCCTGTTTCCAACATCCTCACTAAATTTTATCACAGTGTTTGGTATTTTTTCCCAGTCTTTTAGGTGCAAAACTATGTCTGTTATTTCAGTTTCCATATCTTCAGTTGCTGGGCTTTTCATCTATTTATCAGCTATTTGGGCCTGCTGGTCATTTGTTTCCTTTGCTTACTTTTCCATTAGGTCGTTTGTTCTTCTTCCTCTAAATTAACTATACTTATATTTTGGATACTCAAACAAATATCATGTGATAATGCTTATACATGGAATCTAAAAAAAATGATACAGATCAACTTTATATATAAAACAGAAAGTTTATAAACAAAATTTTTTATACAAGACATAGAAAATGCACTATGGTTACCAAAGGGGAAAGGGGTGGGCGAGGGATAAATTAGGAGTTTGGGATTAACATATACACAGTACTATACAGAAAATACATAACCAACAAGGACCTACTGTTTAGCACAGGGAAATATACTCAATATTTTGTAATAACCTATAAGGGAAAATAATCTGAAAGAAGTATGTATAACTGAATCATTTTGCTGTACACCTGAAATGAACACAACATTGTAAATCAACCATACTTCAATTAAAAGAAAAAAAAAACTTTGTATTTTATGTATTGTTTGCAAATATACACTCCTGGTCTGTGACTAATATTTTCATTTTGTTCATGCCTTATTTTTTACATACAGTTTTTTTTAAACGTAATTTTATTGATCTTTTCTTTGTTGGGTATTTTGTGTGTCCTTAAGAAATTCTTTTCTATCCCAATACCGTAAATATGTACTCCTAAATGTTTAAAAGTTTCACTTTTACACTAGTCTTTATCTTTGATTTTTATTTTGTGAATTAAGATCTTGTTTATTATTTTCCCTATTCATAGCCAGTAATTAGCACCATTTATTAAACAGTCCATCCATCTCCCATTTGTCATAGGTCATGTTTACATGTATAAGTTAGGCTGTTGCAAGCTACTTTATTCTGTTATTCTGTTGGTCAGTTTTTGCATGCATACCACTTTGACTTAATTACTATGGCTTATTAATAAATATTGATATCTGGCAGGGCAAAACCTCATCTCCTTTTTGTAGTTCTTCAGAATTATCTTGGCTATTCTTTACTGACCCTTTGTTCCTCAATCTGAACTTCAGTATCATCTTATTAATTTCTCTACAAGGGAACTCTGTTGGGATCTTGATTAAAGTTGCATAGAATTTATACATCAATCTGGAAAAAATTTCCATCTTTAAATACTGAGTCTTAATTATCATTAGGGCATATCTCTATATTTCATCATATTTTATTTCATATATTTCAATGGTTTTATAATTTCCTCCTTAAAGGTATTTAACGTTTTTCTTAGTTTTATTCCTAGGGATTTACAGTTTTTATTTGTTTTGTTTTATTTATTTTTTTTTTTTTTTTGCGGTACGCGGGTCTCTCACTGTTGTGGCCTCTCCCGTTGCGGAGCATAGGCTCTGGACGCGCAGGCTCAGCGGCCATGGCTCACACGCCTAGCCGCTCTGCGGCATGTGGGATCCTCCCGGACCGAGGCACGAACCCGTGTTCCCTGCATCAGCAGGCGGACTCTCAACCACTGTGCCACCAGGGAAGCCCTGTTTTGTTTTATTTTTAAATGGCTGTTAGGATTACAGAGTTTTTAATTGTTATCTATACTGTTAAATATCTATTTAAACATTTTCTTAATGCCTCAGGGATATCATCATAAATACGAGCTATCATGTTGTGATTGGATTTTGGTTGCATGTCTAAAAACCTAATCTAATAGTTCTGGTGGTTGCTTTAGAATTTGTTTTCCTGGGACAATGACTGATAAATTTCCTTCCATATAGGTAGCTTGCAAGTAGAATGCAATCACGTGTTTTTCCTGGACAATGATTCAAATACTGAAGAAACCCTCCTTCTTTAGGAATATTTCGTATCTTTAGAAAATCACTTGGTCACATTTACAACATCTGCAATCGACTTAACATTTTTAATATTATTTGTCTTTTCAGTTTTACCAGTGGACTCAAGGATGACTTCAATGATGTAGTCATCAGACCTTAGGGTATTTGGAGGTAGACATACTTCAGTAATATTGACACTATCATTATCACCCAGCATAATACATGACATATGATGGATGCTCAGTGAGAATATCATTCAACGAATATCAGTGATCTTATCATTGGAATATTCAAGATAAGTTACAAACATTACACTAGACCATACTCTACTTATAAAGAACTTTTTAGTGTTTGACATTTACTGGAATTCTAGGCAAAATCACATTAAAATTTCTGTCTTTAAGTTATTTGTTTAAAAGTCTTACATACCGAATCCATGATGGATGTTTTATTTTCATTAAATCAGCTTTCTAATACAATTTTATATTTGCAATAGCAATGAAATTTGTAGATAGAATCAATCAGCTAATGTAGGCAGGAAAATTACCAAACACTTCAGTCATTATTAAGTCTTCAGGGTGACTATCAGAGTTACCAAGTACAGTGAGCTGCTGGAAGTTTGATATCCCCTTAGGGTGGTTTGCTCAATGAGCAACTGAGATTTTACTAGCTTTAGGGCAATATCTCCCTGTGTATTAGCCTACATATGCTGCAGAGCAGAACTGTGTTTTCTGTGTGTCCCAGGGAGGATGAGGCTGTGAGAGGTGAGACCTCTAATAAGGAATCTTGATACTTTCTACCCTGCAGAACGGCCTCTCCTCTCTGACTCTCTCATCATTGACTGGTACAGTGCAGTATCTACTGCTCACTGCCCCAGCATCACTTCTAAATGCTGCCATTAAGGATCTCCAGTTTTCCTGTTTCTTGTTTCTTTTGCTTCCTGCTACTTCCGGTTCAGTTCCCAGCCTTGCATGGGAGGGATGATTTTTCACATACAATTCCTATCAATCAGAGCATGACAGCCATTCAACACTGGGTTCAATCTTTGGAGCGTCAGATCCTCTTGGCAATAGGTGTCTCTTCCTTGGCACTCATGGAAGGCTTCTTTTTTGCACCTTACATTGCTAACATTGTAACCCTGCCTACTTTTTGGTCAGCAGTCATTAGAGGAGTTTGGGATTCTGGAAGGCTGGTCGCCAGATGACTAAAATTTTACTGTGAGTGTGAATTTTAATGACTTCAGTTCAAACTCTTGTGGGAAATCTTGGTGGTTGGATAATTTTTCAGTAATCTAACAACCAAAGTGGAGATGTAGAATACATTTAAAAAATATTTTTAGGGCTTCCTGGTGGTGCAGTTGTTAAGAATCCTCCTGCCAATGCAGGGGACATGGGTTTGAGCCCTGATCCAGGAAGATCCCACATGCCTTGGAGCAACTAAGCCCATGAGCCACAAGTACTGATCCTGCGCTGTAGAGCCTGCGAGCCACAACTACTGAAGCCCATGTGCTTAGAGCCTGTGCTCCGCAACAGGAGAAGCCAACGCAACGAGAAGCCCATGCACCGCAATGAAGAGTAGCCCCCGCTCGCTGCAACTAGAGAAAGCCCGCACGGTATCTAAGACCCAACACAGCCAAAAATAAATAAATAAAATAAATAAATTTATTAAAAAAAAAAATTAAAATGCAATATATCTCACAAAGTGGGTACACATGTCTTCTTTTTTATCAGTTTCCTAGGGATGCGGTAATGAGGTCCCACAAACTGGGTGACTTCAGACAGTAGAAATTTATTCTCCTATAGTCCTGTCCAAAATCAAGGTGTGGCAGGGCCCCGGTCCCTCTGAAACCTGAAGACGAGAGTCCTTCCTTGTCCCTTCCTGGCTTCTGGTGGTTTGTTGGCAATGTTTGGTGTTCCTTGACTTGAAGCTTTAGTACTTCAATCTCGGCCTTCATCCTCATGTGGTCTTCTCCTCTTGTGTGTCTGTATGTCACCTCTTCTTATTAGGACATCAGTCATGTTGGGTTAGGGCACACTCTAATTCAGTATGACATCATCCTAACTTGATTATATCTGTGAAGAGTCTCTCTCTTTCCCAATAAGGTCAAATCAAGGTCCTGGAGGTTAGAACTTTGACTTATCTTTTGGGCTGGGATGGAGGGGGCACAATTTAACCTATAACATAATTTACTAATACACTCTTAAGTGAGCATGACGGTGTAGGAATGTAGGATGGAGCTGCATTCTGTGATTTTTGGGGGTGTATGCGGGAGGATGTCAGGGAAAATCTTTCTTTCTCCTCTCGTAACTCATTCATTATCTTCTTACTCCCCAGTCCCCAAAATACACTCTCCCTTCATAATATATTGTTAGAAAGTGGGAAGAGGTGTTAAAAAATATCAAGTTTTGGAAATACAGTTTATAAATAGTTTTAGTCTATGGGGAAATAACTCAGCTCTTACAAGAGTTCTATGCTTTTATTATTTAGACTTTTGTAATTTCCATAGGTAGTTGATTGTATTTTTTGAAAATTGCCACGTTCAAACCAAAAAAAAGAATAGTGTTACACAAGCTGTTATTCTAAGATGTTTGCGATTAGGGCTGATTGTGAATATTTACTATGATAATAGTGGACCAAGTCCTCTATACTGATTGGTCCTTTCTCTGCTATCCAGAATGGAGAAAAAATGAGATTCTGTTTAATAGAGCTTTCCTGTACTTGTTAACTGGTTTCTAGTTTTAAAAGATTAGAAAAGAAGAATTAGAAAATACATTTCATATTGAAATCATACTCAGTTTGATATTCAATTGAGGATTTAAAAGATTGAGTATTAATTGGAATAGCTAGAATTATGTAGGTCAACTTTCTACAACTACAGGAAATGAAAAATCAGTTTAGGTCAGCAAAGTGTATACTGACTATGGAAGAAAGAATATAGGGGTGTGATGGGTAGAGAAAACAGAACGGGAGTTTAGAGGCAGAAAAGAGAGTGTTGTGCTTTTAGTAAAAGCTAGAAGATTTACCATGTCAGAGTGTAGTATAAGCTAAAGCACTAAGAGACTATGTCTGAATAAGAAGTAAAGGAGGGATAATTGGTAGAATTCTTTAAAACTGTATATTAGAGTTCATGATTTAATGTAATACAATAACATACTCTGATTAGCTATCATTATAGGTCTTGATTCTCATGATTTGACTAACTCGACAGCTTTTGCTGATGAGCATGGGATGAATAAAAAAGAAGAGGATGTGCCTAGAAACTGGGAGACTAACTGGGCGCTCTTGTAAGATCTTAGGTGGTGTGCTGAGAGTTTGGTTAGGGTAGTGGCTCTGGCAATGGACTATGTAATTATTTAAAATACTGATCAAATTAGTAGTACTTTGCCGTGAATTACATTTACATGAAGACACAAAGTGAGGTATTTAAATCAAATGTATTATATATTGATAAGATGGGTTATCACTGATATTATACTAAAAGGTGAAAGTTAAGGACTAGAGGCTTAGACATCTTTATTAGAAAATATACTATTACAACTACCACTGGTTAGTATTACTATTGGATACCATTTTAAAAAAAATTTCTTGTGGGTTAGTTACAAAGTGGGTTATTTTAAGTTATTTATGCATATTATTTTATTAATCTTTTAAATTGATTCTATTGTGAATCCCAGTTCTTCATGATATGTACATTTGATGGTTTCTTCAGTAGTGAAGGTGCTTGACCGTAAGCTGTCTCATATTTTTCTGGAACCGTCTTTGTTTTGCTCTCATTTTAAATAATATTTTAGCTAAGCATAAAATTCTGGTTTGCCTATTAGGTTTTCTCAGCATGTTGGAGATATTATGCTACTGTCTTTTGGCTTGCATTTTGCCATTGAGAAGGATGCTGTCTGTATAATTTGTCATTATGTTGTAGCTGGTCTGTTTTTTCTTTGTAGCTAAACTAAAATCTTCTCTTTGACATTTGTTTTCTTCGGTTTTACTATGAAGTTACCAAGTGTGGACTTCTTTTTGTTTATCTTGGTTGGTATATGTTGGGCTTCCTGAATCAGAGTATTAATGTATTTATTCAACTCTGGAAAATTCTCATCCATTGTCTCACAAATACTGGCTCTTTTCCATTCTATTTATCCCCTTCTTTGCAATCCCGAGTAGCCTTATATTAGAAAATTTCTCTATATTCTCTACATATTTCTTTTTCTTATCTTTCATTTCTTTAACTATTTGTGCCCTTTTTTGGTTAAGTTTATTTAGTTGTCTTCTACTTCACAGATTTTCTTTTTAGTTGTATCTAATTTTTTATTGATTCTTTCTTTTCAGATTTAATATCTGTTATTAAAAATCTATTTGAGGGATTCCTTGGCAGTCCAGTTGTTAGGACTCTGCACTTCCACTTCAGGGGGCCTGGGTTCGATCCCTGGTTGGGGAACTAGGATCCCACAAGCCATACAGCACAGCCAAATACACACACACACACACACACACACACACACACACACACACAATCTATTTGGTTCAAAGTATCATGGTCCTTAATTCATGCTTTCAAATTCTTGTTCTACTACTATAAATATTTTAAAATGTTATATATTTTATTCCTTATACTTCTATTATCTGAAGTTCTTTAATCATTAATTTTTTTAGTTTAATTATTAAGTTCTTTAAGATCATTAATCCTGCCACTCAGCACAACTACAGTGTTCTATAATTTTGAACTGTATACTCATTTTTTTGAAGCCTTATTTGAGAGATTCCTATGCATCCTTCCAAAAAGCATTTGATTTTGTGTCTGACAAGAACCCCAAAAAACCACCAACCTGAAACTAAATTTTAAAATAACTTCTCTGCTTCTAGTCTATGCAGATACTATAACTGAGTTTCTTACAAACACATGAGGTTAGTACTCTGATTATAAACTATCATTGCCAAATATAAATGAAACTGTATGATTTTTTTTCTGGATAGGGACAGACGTGTTTCTTTATCACTCCTCTTTGCCAGAGGACACATTTATTTTCTAGTTAATATTTTCACTGATATAGCACTTTAAGCTTCTCAATTTTATTTTGGGCAGAAAACATTACAGAGCTCTTCCTCATGAGGGTCAAGACATTCTCCTGTCCCATCTGTAGCAATTAAAAGTCTAGCTTCTAAATAACTATTAATAACTCTAAGATTGTCAATGCTTCAGAATCAATTTACCATTTTTATTTCAAGGTTGCTAATTTCTGTTTCTTTTTTTTTTTTTTTTAGCTCAGAGATTGCCCTGCCATTTATAAAGACATTTGTTATATTTCACATGCATTTCCAGGTGTCTTGGAGATATATTCCTTCGTATTCAGTCTCTTACCTCCTCTCATTTAAGTTTTACATAAATCTGTGACATGGAGTGATATTTTATTCATTTTACTGTTGAGTCTTAGAAAGTTTAAGTAATTTTCCTGAGGTCATACAAGGAAAAAGAATGTGAGAAACAGGACTTAAGATCAAGAAGTCTGAGCCCAGGTTCTTCACTGGTATATTCTCAGAGACAAAGCACAATTATTTTAAGAGCTTATCCTCCTGATAATTTTGTTACTTAATATTTTGCTAGAAGAATATTAATACTATTAACGTTTTTACTTTACTCGTAGAAGGTTAGTAAGCCTAAGATTTAGAGGAGCCCCAAATTCTAACTGAAAAGAGCTAGTAAGTGATATCCAATTAATAGTGGGAAATATTAAATCTTTACTTTTCAAGGTGGTGGGAATTCAAAATGATTAGCAAAATCTGTCACGTGATGAAGAATTAGTTCTTTTTTGTTCCTTCTTTTAGTCTAGAATTATTTGGCATACATATGCATGATAGGTGGAGAGCAGACTAATTTCCATAGATGATTATGGGTTTCTCATTCTACTGTTAGGTGGGTTGCATTTGAAGAAAAACGTATGTGATTTTTGCATCACAATCAGCAGCGCTTTAAATATGTCTCTAGCCTTAATGCAGAAACATTGACTGGGCATCACAGTGCCTAATGTTACACACTACAGTCTAAAAGAAAACTGCGATGTTTTTGCTTACTCTTGGACAGTTCTATTTTCAAGTTAAGGAAGGTTCTAAAGTTGTCTCTAGGAAAAAAAAAAGGAAGTTGAGTCTGATCACAACACAAAAGCATTGTTAATTGGACATCTATTAAGCATATCAGATGTCTGATTTTACAGAGAGAGACAAGGACCTTCTTCCATTGTAGTTCCTATTTTATATACCCTCTTGTGATTTTATCTGTTTAAGTATTGACCTAGCTCCTTAAAATTAGAGTGCATGAGGACATCACTTTAGTGCCTAGATTTTATTTAAAAGATCAGTTTAAAAAATATTGCCACAAAGTAATTTATCACTGATTGCGATTGATGTTAAGAACATACATTTTTCCCTTTCTTTCTTTCTTTCAGCTACATTTCAGCTTTCTTTTGTTGCTGCGCATGGACTTTCTCTAGTTCTGGGAGCAGGGCCTACTCTTCACTGCAGTGCGCGGGCTTCTCATTGCGGTGGAGCATGGGCTCTACGTGCGTGGGCTTCAGTAGTTGCAACACGTGGGCTCAGTAGTTGCAGCACGTGGGCTCAGTAGTTGCAGCATGCAGGCTCTAGGGTGTGAAGGCTTCAGTAGTTGTGGCGTATGGGCTCAGTAGTTGTGGTGCACGGGCTTCATTGCTCCATGGCCTGTAGGATCTTCCCAGACCAAGGATCAAACCTGTGTCCCCTGCATTGGCTTGTGGATTCTTAACCACTGCGCCACCAGGGAAGACCCAGAACATATTTTTGTTATTGGTTTTTATTGTTTTGCTTGACATGTAACCATTGGCATTGTCCTTGAAGTGGTTAAGTCCTAAACACTGTAGACTTTCTAGGTTAAAAGCCTTATTCCATTATCCGAAGTTTTTTGGCCTCTGGCAAATTAATTTTTATATAATTCAGTTTCCTCATCTATAAAATGGGAAGAGTACCTATCTTGTAGGATGTTAATGAAGATTAAATGAGTAAATGCAGTGCTTAGAACAGTATCTGACACTAAATAAGCATTATGTTAGGATTAGCTATAATTATTAATCTCATTATTCATCATCATCGTCATCAGATTGTGTTTTAGGTTTGTTTTTATCAATAGACTGACTTAGAGCTTCAAGGTTACTAAGATCACAGACTTTTTTGTGTGTGTGTGGTAAGCGGGCCTCTCACTGTTGTGGCTTCTCCCGTTGCGGAGCACAGGCTCCGGACGCGCAGGCTCAGCGGCCATGGCTCACAGGACTAGCCGCCCCGCGGCATGTGGGATCTTCCCGGACTGGGGCACGAACCTGTGTCCTCTGCATCGGCAGGCGGACTCTCAACCACTGCGCCACCAGGAAAGCCCGGATCACAGACTTTTAAGTCCATTAGCCTTGGATTCAATTCCTAGTGTTAAGCTGACCTTGGACAAATTAATAAACCTTTCTAAGCTAAGCCATAATTTTTTAATCTTTAAGTGAAGGTAATGTTGTTCACCTCATTGTGAGATTATAAATGTAAAATGCTTAACATTGTGCCTGGTACATAGTATTTTATAAATAGCTATTATTACGTCTTGCATCATGGCATACATGGAAGGAGTTCTTGAGATCATTTAGGCATGTGTTCTTAGTTTCTGGAGAAGAGGGAGATGAGCTAAAGGTAAGCAGAAGTGAGGAGGCAACACTAATTAACATTGAAGAGATCCACACAATCGGGCAGAATAGATTTTAGCAATGCTTCCATTTTTGGACATGATCTCTAGCTGCATCTGTTGATTATTGAAAATATTAGATTTGGGGATTCTCAAATGTAATTATAATGTGTAGCACATGAAGCAGAAGAAGCCTTTAGGCTACATTCTATAAATGGTTGCATTTCCTGGTTTTGCCAGCTCTTTGTGCCGAAGCCTTGACTGGAGTATTTAAATAGGGCACACTTGGTGGGCGTTTATGTATGTGCGTGCTTATGCATTTATACCTGAAAAGGTTCTTTAGCTTGGAATTGTGTGAAGGTAACAAATGGGTCTGTTAAAAATCACTGAACCCACAATCTACTGTGATTATTAAATACGGTTGCTTACCCTTTGGTTATATAGGGCCTCTTATAAAGGATGCACAGTGGATTCATACAGGCTTTTTATTCCATCCAAGTAAGTGTTGGGTTAGTGTGAATAGATGGTGACCTCTGTGTGGGCTTGGACTGAATCAGCCTCGGCTGCCATTGTCCTCTCTCCAATGTGCCAGGATGCCTGCTTCGTACTTCATGGTCCTGAATACCATCTGGCAGTGGCTTAGAATTTTGCTTGTTAAGTCCAAGTTTGCTCAATCATGCTTCCGTTCTGTGTCTCTTAAATAAGTTCTCCACATCAGTGGGTTTTTTGACATCTGCATTTTCTTCCCCAACTTTTTCTGCAAATTCTTTTTTGGTAGGAAAAGCTACTTGCTGTTCAGAGAAGGAACTGAAAATGAAATTCCCCTTCGTTGTTCAAAACCAGTTCCCATACTTACCACAAATCAGACACCTCCCAGTGGTGCCCCAGGGCAATTGCTTGTCAGCCGTTCCATCTTTATAGTATGTGAGTGAAGTAAGAATTAAACAACCATGTGTATTTGCTTTAAAAATCCATGTTATGGGACTTCTCTGGTGGCACAGTGGCTAAGAATCTGCCTGCCAATGCAGGGGACAGGGGTTTGATCCCTGGTCTGGGAAGATCCCACATGCTGCGGAGCAACTAAGCCCATGTGCCACAAGCTACTGAAGCCTGCGCGCCTAGAGCCCATGCTCTGCAACAAAAGAAGCTACACAATGAGAAGCCCGCGCACTGCAACGAAGAGTAACCCCAGCTCGTCACAACTAGAGAAAGTCCGTGCGCAGCAACGAAGACCCAATGCAGCCCAAAATAAATAAAATTAAATCTTTTAAAAAAAAGTCCATGTTAGTGTATTAATCCTTATCATGCTGTCATACAGAGTGAAATACTAATGTCAGCATGACCAGAATATTCTCTCCTTATAGGCAGACCTACCTAGGAGGTTAAATTATATTCCCAATGTGAGTTTATTAATTTGTAGTGAGAACTCTATTTGCCAAGGAACTGGGCGCCTACATTCACTGGCAAGTACATACAGTGTAATTTTCAAGTCATTTATCACTCATTTTCCACTAACTCTGAAGGAAATAACCACTAAGGAGCACAGAATGGGGCTCCCTTTGCTTGAGAGCAGCCTGCAAAGGCAGAAGGACCGTGGACTGGCAGGTGAATGTGAAAATGGCTCCGCATCAAAACAGTATCCAAAAAATCTGGGAATACAGGGAAAAGAGCACATTTATTTGACTTTTTTTTTTCAGTATAACAATTGGATCCATGCTTTAAGTTTTTATGTACTTTATAAGAAACAACGTTCTGGAGGTTTAAGAAAACTATTGATAATATTATTTGAAATTTTAACTAGCAAATCAAGAAAAGTAGTTTTGTCATGTTTCCTGACATTCTGGATACCCTACATTATTTTGACTGTGGTAGTAGATCTCATTTCCAGCGGAAGGAGAGAAAACGTTACAGTTCATTGACTTTCTGTAATCTTCATGCTTTCATCTCTCTTTCTATACTTCTCTTTAATTTCATGAAACTAGTGTGATCCGATGGCATCTGTTTCCTTTGGAAATATTAGTCTAAAACTGAATTAGTCCACAGGAAAGGGGTCCTAGACCCCTCAGGCCCACTTTTCATTTAGGGTTTGATGTTAAGAAGTTAGAGGGGCCCTGAAATCTCTCTAGTGACCCAGACCTGCTCAATATGGGGCTGAGGAACTAATTAATAATAATGGAGGGTGTATTTGTCTGGGACATTCTCATCCACACTCTTTGTTCTTTAGAAATCTAGCAGGGAATTGGAGGAGAAGAGAGGTCAGCAGTGTGTGGTTGGTCTCTGCCTTCTCTCAGAATCATGGCTAAAAGCTATACATTGCAGGGATAAAGAAGGAAAAACTTAATCTCTCTCTCTAGATACAGATACAGATATAGAGATATAGGATATATAGATACACGTATACACACACACACTTTTTGACCACTCTTACTTATTATTGTAGCTGACTATGCATCCTCTACATACTCATGAGTCCCAGCTCCCCAAAATGCAGCGTCCTCTTTCTTGAATTTCCAAATGCCTGATCAGTGGGTGTTTCTCTACAGATGTTCTTCAGATGATCCTTGTTAGTGAGTCATTCAGAAAGATCACGATGCTAGTAAGTAGAGGGCAGGAATCGTGACTTCACCTTGAATATCCACAACTTAACAAGTGTCTACCACATAGCAGGTGCTTAATAAATGCTTATTGAATGAATAAAAGGATGAATGAAATGATATATAACTCCTTATATACTTTGCACCCATCTATAGATATGATCATACAGTCAACCCTACAAACTCAAGGCAGTGTAAACAGGACCGTTACTCTCTAACCCTCCAAATTTCCCTCACCCATAAGACTGCATGTCACCCTGTTGGGACATGTTTTCCTCTCAAGGTTGATGTTTGTTATAACCTTACTTCACTTATTTTAAGAATGTACTTTTGAGTTGGAAGGAGAGAAGACTGTCTGAGGTCCATCATGACCCTCGTGACAAGCTATTGATCACAGAATTGAAGAAAGCTTTGATTAACACATTTTGGAAGTTTGTCTTTTTGAATTTAGGGTTTTGAGTTATCTTCAATCAATTTTGTTCCTTACCTATTGCCAGATCCTCCCACCGAACAAAAATACTTTTGTTAACTGTATTTTATTACAATTGATATCCTGATGTTGATTTAGATGTGGTCCTTCTGTGATCTCTCTTAATATAGGAGCCAGAATGATGGTGACATGGATGCCTCCAGTCAGTTCAGTAAAGAAGACTCATGGCTATAATCACATTTAAGAAACTGCCATTTCTCTGTGATGACTTGGAAATCAATGGCAGTTCAGAAAATAAAGCATAGACTGTGCCATTTAAATCCTAGAATCTGATCATTCTGTTTTTTTCTCCCTCAAACTAGTGAAGAAAATCAGTTTTCTCCATGTGATATTTTAAAATATAGCTTAATTAAGCTGTAATTTTATAGCACCATTTACCATGTTCATGATACCAATTACTTGGAACATTTTTTTTGTTGTTTCTAATTTTGAAATGTGTGGTAGAGTTTTCTATCCTTAATCACCGTTTCTCAATATAGGAATTGTTCCTGTGCTTTGTTTAGCCAAAGACTACTTTAGAAAAAGTTAAGTTGACTTGTTGTTTTACAGTATAACAGTTTCAAGTGTCGTTTGTTCATCTGCAGCCTCTAAGATGCAAATTATATAATGTGCTTTCTTTATACTTCCTACTTGCTTTTCTTTGTATTTGTATCTAAGCTGGTTGAAATCAATGGTGCAAGTATTATTTAGTTGTACTAATGACAGTAATGAGATTCCATAGGAACTTACAAATATATTTGCACCTAAGCATAGTATCAAGACATCCAAACTGGTATAAAAAGGCTTAAGTTATGTGGACTAACTTGGGGACAGTCAGTTGTGAATTTGTGAAGCCATACAAAAACAGAAGGTTTCCAGAGAAATATACTACAGTAGTAAATTGCAGCAAATTTAAACTCAGAGTCAAGAGACCCAGCTTCTGGTCTGAACTCTGCCCTTAAGTTGGCTGTGTGACCTTGAGTGAGCCATATAAGGTTCTTGATACTTGACTTTTCTCCTCTGAAATTAAGGAGTTGGACTCCACCTATGAGCTCATATTCCATATCTTTCAAACACAGGTAGTAATTTAGATCCTGAAATAGGTCATAGTGACTTGATATCAATTGTTATCTATCTTATCATTTGTCTTCACAACATGCCAGAAACCAGATTTTTTCCCTCCAAAGCTAATTGGCAACACCTTTTATGTTTACACTATAAATTTGCTTAAAAGTTTGTGTACCAGCAAACTAATCATCCCAACTTGAATGACTAGTTAGTAGGTATTTAACATTTGGAAGACTAGGGGGAGTTGTTTGTTCATTTCTCCATGCGAGGTGTCATTTTCATAATCTGGATGATGCAGCATTAGTTCTCAGGCAATGGCTGATGTGTGTTTGTTTTGGCATTTTCCTTCTCCCTGAAGGACATCTAAAAATATTCTCTCAAGATTTATCGATTTGAAAAGAGGACTAGATTTTTATGTGTGGTTCAGAAGAACACATGGAAGACCAAAATAATTGAAAAAAAAAATTTAACAATTAGAGGTCTCTCAAATTGGAATGATTTCCTAAGGAGGCAGAGGTCACACCTGAGTTCTGCATCTGCTAAGATTTAGGCTTCATGATGTCCTCTGACATATTCTTAAATTCTGGAATTTAGACATTAACTCCCCACCCCACCACTACCTTCCTATTCTGCCCTTTTTTTTTTTTTTTAACACAGTGTCTTAATTAGCAAGAGGAAGCCAACATCCTCTCTATTTGCATGTTGAGATGGTGAGCCTGCCTTTTTCATTCAGAATTAGATGATAGCATTTTTGATGATCCTATTATCTCTGCTGTTCAGTCAGGATGCCACTTATGGCGTTGTTTTTCTTTCCTCATCACATTAAAAGATTTTTTGAAATCATATTTCAACTACCAAGTACTATATATCAGTCTACTGACATTTCAGTTGGTTTTGATTTGTAGTCAGGGTTATAGAAGAATAAAGATACTAATCAATAGAAACATTTATTGACTTAAGAGTATAAAGTCAACTGCATGCTTTTTATAGAGAGACTTGACTTACATATACAGGGTTATTGAAATTTTGGATTTATAAACAGAGATAATTTATTGGGTGCTTACTTGCTTTACAAAGTAACTTACTTGCTCTACAAAGTAACTTACAATAGGTTTTGTTTAATTATATGTTTGATACAGCACAGATATTTCAGAAACACTTCCACTGCACAATGAAATTTAAAGTTACCATGTTTATCAATTTCTTTTCTCTTTATTTTTATAAAAATATTAAGTGACATCGGATTCAGTATTGATCCTCTTCACTCCATTTTTCTTTTACGCTTAGCACATCGCTGTTTACTGTTTCCAAGTCTGCGGTCTTCTACTGCATTTAAGCAAGACGGTAATCACCATTTTATGGAATGTGGCTCTTGCTACATTTATCAAGTCCTTGCAGAGGTTCCAATTCCTCCAGGTAGCCTAAGAACCAAAACAAGCACCAATTTGAAAACCAAGCACTAACACCATTTCTTTTGGGGGGAGGGGGGGTTATATTCTGCCTTAAAGCGATACGTTTTTATCAGGCAGATGTTTTCTTGCTTCTTAATTATTGTGTACACTAGCAGTGAAGTCAGTCACAAAATGCACTTCCAAACCTTTATCTGGGAGTTCACCAACTATTCTTGTCGTATTGGAGAGGATCGCAGTGATAGTGGTAGCTGCGGTATTAATGGTAAATAATGAGTAAGCTCCCATTACTGGCAAAGCCTTGTGCTGGGTGCTTTGAATGCATTATCTTTGATCTTTAACTCTAATGACAGCCTACGAAGTAGCTGTTATTATTTCCACCTCTATTTTATAGTTGAGGGGACTAAAACACAGAAGTGGAATAATCGCTGATCTCACAGTTTAATAATGGTTGGAAGGAGTCAGGTGTGACACTTGGTCTTTGTTAAAGATGTATATTCTCTGTTAATCCACGGGTTAATATATGTAAAACTTTTAGAACAATACTTACAAACTAAACCTTTATACAGAAGTGTTGTATACAGATTAATTAGTATTATTTCCCCTTAGTCACTTATTTGGAGATGTTATTTTTTTCTTCTTTCCAGCAGGTGGTAGTGGCTTGAGAGGATCAAAGGCTTTATCATAGAAACACTGCTCTGAGCTTAGGTCTGTAATCAAGTTTATGAGCTTGAATACAAGAGTGTATATAAAAGAAACAGGCAGCTCTGGTGTCCTCTCTTTATTGCTGTCTTCCAGCTCCTACACATGCATGCTATTTCTTAGCTAAATATTTTAGTCTTATAGAAAAAGCAGTTCTCGGGGAAAATAGCTAATTTTATTCTGATAAACTCTCTTATCATTTTGTAATATAGATTACAAACGCATTAAAGCTATAGCCAACTCCAGAGTGCCTTTCCTTTAAAAACTTTAACAACATGAAATCATTTGTATCTGCTTAAAGTGAGTTTTTAGTTTTAATTTAAATTGGATTAAATCATCTTTTATTTATTGGAGGGTAATCTCAGAATTTAGTGTGACATTTCCTTTTGCAGAGTCACATTTGCTAATGTGGATCTCTCTCTGTCTCTGTCTCTCTCTCTCTCTCTCTGGGTCTCATTCTCTTTGTCACGGACATCTCCCGAGAGCCTTCCAGGAGTGCCTGGTGTGGTCCCCAAGCTCCACCTGACAGCTCCATCCTGCTCTGTGCCATCCCCTGGCTTTGAAGCAGTATTGCTGACCAAATAGTCAGCATCTGGATGAAGTGCCATTATACTGACCTCCTATATGAAAATCTGATCTTGAAAATCAGTTTGATTAGCCATGGTTTCTCCACAAGCTGGAAGGTGGTGTGACTGGACTCTCCTCTTAGGGCCCTTTTTTCTGAGAAGAGCCCTGCCTGAAAGGTCCATTCTTACCTGAGCTATGACTCATACCATTTAACCTGAAAATTTGGGACCAACCATGTAGCTCCCTCGTTTCACGTGCAGAATAAATCTCCCCCTTCCTTGAATAAGTGGATCCCTTCCAACAGCATCTGACTTACCCATTAATACCATGTACAAATGTGTCCATTCTTTACCTAGGGTGACCCTCGCGCTATTTCATTAGATTCACCTTGGTGTATAATGTTCTTTCTTGCTGCACTCTACAGAGTGAGAATGAGGTACTTCTCCCCACCACTCAGATATTTGCTACTGTCTTTTTCTGGGCGACACAGGGTGGGCAGAGAAGAGATTTATGCAAGCCTGTGGCAAGGGTAGAACACTGGGATTGAATACGTACCTCCTAACTGCCAGCCTCTACCTTAAAGTATATTTAGGTCTCTAGAGCGATACATCTTGAAAATTCACCAGTATGACAGTGAATATTTAAACTTCTCCCATGCTGCTGTTATATATTAAGCCACTTGTTTGTGCCTAGGCATAAAGACTAACCTGGCTGGCTGTGTCATAGATGGTAGGCTCTTTTAAAAGTCCAACAGCACAATATATTTCCTTACACACCCACATTTCTTAAGTATAAAAAGGATCACTGTGAGGGTTTAAATAACTACAACACTGAGGGAATTACATTATATTTTGATCTGCCTGTAAAATGATGAGAAGAGTTTTTTATTTTGCCTTATATCTTAGGATAAATTATAGGATGCATGGCCTTTCAGTGATATAATTGACTTTATTTAAATCAACTCGGTTTTGATGAATAGATGAGAAGTATCATTTTATAAATAAATATTGAATGACTTGTGTCACCCTAATTTAATTAATTGGTCATATTAACTCTGCTCTTCTGGTTCATTGAAGTATTTCTACCCCTGTGTGTTTTCTGCTCTGTGAAGCTTCATTATACTTTTTCCTAGTTCTAGTTCCTAGTTCTGTGTTCTCCGGGTGGATATCCACCCCATGGGGCCCATCTCACGTAGTGAATGATCTCCCTTTGTTTCCCTCTCCTGGGGTGCAAATGTGTACCTGTCCATTGTGTTGGGTCCGTATTCACCATCACCACCTCGTCTCTGGTTTCCATACCTAACCAGTCCCCAAATCCGTTGTTTCTCTCATGCAGATCTCATTAATACCCCCTTCCTCTCTGTATCCCGTTCCTATTTCCCTGGTCCACGTCTTCTTTACTGCTCCCTCAGATTATAACCGTGTTTTCCTATTTTCTCTACACCAGTCTTGTCCCTTCCAGTTTATTTTATATAATGTGACCAAAATAAAAATCTATTAAGTCATTTCCCTCCCTGCTGAGGACACAGTTCAGATCTCTTCCACAGTGTTCCAGGCCCTGGTGCCTGTCTTCCCCACACCCCTGACTCACTGTGACTTTCCAGGTCATTGCATTTCCCCATACTCAGCGCCCTGCTCCAAGTTCTGGAGCCTCGTGGTGTTCCTGCTGCCTCGGGTTTCCTTCCTACCTTTGTCTTCCTGGTGAATACATTTTAGTTTTTCAAAGGCTGTCAACGTTGACAGCTTCCCTCCAGCCTCATACTAAATAAGTAAATCACTTCCTCCTCTTCTTTGCCTTCATTCTTAATCATATGTCTATGATGGCACGTAATCACTATTATAAGTATGTATTTACAACGTGTGTCCTCATTAGATTGTGAATTCCTTGGGGCCAGGGCGTTCTTAGTCACCTTTGCAATTCCAGAGCCTGGAAGAGAATCTGACATGAGTATGTGCTTAATAAACATCTGTTGAATCGCTTCAATTGTCTCATAAATGTTCTCTATATTAGAGAGTAGCTTCCTAGCAGACAATTGAAAGAACAGACTTGGGGTAACTCTGTAGTCTGTTATTGTCTGATTAGCTCAATTACGAGTACAGAGTTCATGAGGCCAAGGTCTTAAGTTTCATTCCTCTCTGGAGCAGTTAACTTTATTCTTCAACTGTTAGAAACCAACTAGCCTAGTGAATACCACTGGTTCCAAGGGATTTGCAGAGTAAGAATGATTAAGGTAAGGCAAATTCATCTCAGTTCTTAGACAAATTGAATTAACTATATTCCTTATTGATGCTAAACACATAATTTTACACTTGGGTTTTGTCTACAGCACCTGTCTGGGTGCACTTATGAGTTTGCCTTGAAAGTGTCTGCTGCACTGAGGGAGCTGGTACCACCTGGTAATAGTGGTTTTGCAATGAGAGCTGTGATGGCCCGTCCACAGATCTTTACGACTGCCAGCCTCTGAGCCTCCCGTCTACCCACGTGTGTCTCCGTGTCTGTCTTCCAGGTGAGACGATGCGCATCGCCTCTTCAGAGTTCGCTGATGATCCGTGCTCCTCGGTGAAGCGTGGCACCATGGTGCGAGCTGCCCGGGCTCTGCTATCGGCTGTAACACGCTTGCTCATCCTGGCGGACATGGCAGACGTCATGAGACTTTTATCTCATCTGAGAATTGTACGTATGTAGAACTTATCAAAATGTGCTTTATGTGGGTAGCAACATGGACCATGGCACTGAACTGGACCAAAGATGTTTCGCTGCTCACCAGATCACTTGGTTACTCACCCAAGTGGTATGCCCCCAAAATAATACATCTTTCAAAGCTACAGAAGATTCACTTGAATTGTTTTCCGTCTCTCAAAACACAGAGTTTGGATTTCCCCTTAGTTCTTGGCGTACAAAACAGTGCATCTTTCAGGCTGCAGAGGCCATGCGTGGTGTGCCTGCCTGGACTTTGTCTTGAGATTCAGAGCAGCGCTGGTCCCTGTGGTAATTAGGCCAGGCCGGCTCTTCTGGGTAGCTGGCCACGTGACCACCTCTGCCCAGCTAAATACGGATCCCACGTTGCATTGTATTGTGTTAACTGCTCCAGCATTGCCCTTTTGTAGAATTACATACTTTGAACCTCTCTTAGTCTGGCAATAAAAAGAAGCCTTGTCCATAGCACTGATGGCTAGAATCAATCTTGTTGCATCAAGCTTGGCATCTAACATTCCTGGATTGGGTCTCTGGGCGCATATGTGCCCCACCAACCCCTAGAACTCCATGATATGTGCCTTGCTTGTCAGGATTCCTTGGTTCCTTTTAAGTCTTCTGTTTCTTAATGGAAGTGGAGACTTGCCCTGGTCACAAATTTTCCTGGGTCACGTGCAGCCCTCCCAGCCCTTGACAGCTAGGCCTTTCTCTGTTTTTCTAGTTGCTCACTGGTATCTAGTTGCAGCCTGGGTGGACTCACCCTTTGATGATGTAACTCAGTTGCTTAGGAATGTGGCTTCTGCCTAGAGGGTCTCTATTCCATGCCCTTATTTTCTTTTTCCATGAAATGAACAATGAGGGGGCAGGTGAGATAGGAAATGAATCATGGCAGCCTACTCTTACCTCACCTTCCATATCAGATTTGTCCAATATGGAGTTTCATTAAGAAATTTCCAAAATCACAAGTGTTCTGTGTCAAAAAATCTTGGGCAGGGTCTTAGCTGAGCTGGCCCCAATAAAGGAGCCAAGATTTCCAAAATTTTGTATAAACTCTGCAGTATTATGAAAGGCCTCAAATTCCAACATCCCCAGCCTGAGTTGCATGGTCATAAACCACAAAGCAGGTTTAGCTCTTCATGGTTTCTCTTCAGGTTCCTGAGGAACCAGGGGACCCAAAGCAGAACCTGCTTGGGAATTTTTCTCTCAGACTTTTCTCAGAGAATAAGCCTCAGAAACCCGGGAAGGCTCTTGTAAGTTGGATGAGGTGAGCAGTTTGAGGATAGACTACCTATTTCACAGGATACTGAGGGGCAGTGTAACTTTATGAATAACCTTATGGCCACTGGAGTAAGACAGCCTACGTCTAATCTTGGTTTGGGGTCCACTTGTCAGCCAGTCCTAACCCACCACATAAAGCCTCCACAGCATAGAGAACAGAGGGGTGGTAGCCAAAGGGGGGCGGGGAGGGAGGGATGGGAGGGGAGGCTGGGGTTAGCAGACGGAAGCTATTATCCAGAGAATGGATAAACAACAAGGTCCTCCTGTAGAGCACAGAGAACTAGATTCAATAACCTATGATGAACCAGAATGGAAAAGAGTCTTAAAAAGGAGAATCTATACATATGTACAACTGAGTCACTTTTGCTGTACAGCAGTAATTATCGCAACATTGTAAATCAACTATACTTCAATAAAATATATGTGTAAAAAAAATAATAGGGCTTCCCTGGTGGCGCAGTGGTTGAGAGTCTGCCTGCCAATGCAGGGGACACGGGTTCGAGCCCTGGTCAGGGAGGATCCCACATGCTGCGGAGCAGCTGGGCCCACAAGCCACAGCTACTGAGCCTGCGCGTCTGGAGTCAGTGCGCCATAACGAGCGGCCGCGACCGTGAGAAGCCCACGCCCTACGATGAAGAGTGGCCCCCGCTCGCCGCAACTGGAGAAAGCCCTCGCACAGAAACGAAGACCCAACACAGCCAAAAATAAACAAATAAATTTAAAATAATAATAAATGAAACTTCCTTAGGTCTCACACCCCATCTGTTAGTAGGGGGCTAGTGATTGTGCAGTCCTCAGAGTTGTGGGGAGGTTTAAACTGGGGGAATTCCTTATGAAGCATTCATCACGGAGTCCGGTGCAAAGTAAGTGTTTGGTAAGTGGCGGCTATGTCACCATCGTCAGATCCCGGAACTGCAGTGCTGGCTGTTATTTCTGCAGCCCCGCCTGAATTATGTGCTTCTTTTAGGCTACAGATGACTTTGTTCTCAAGTGTGTTGGAGAAAAAGTTTTGTTACCTTTCTCTTCCAGCCTGCTTAGTCTTCAAAGGCAACATTTTAAGAAAGATCTTTCCCCAGATGGACAGTCTCCCTTTACCAGGAGAATAGGACTGAACCTAAGGAAATTAACTTTACATCTTGTATGTTATCTGTGCCGTGGAAGGCCATTTCAAGCCCCTCTTGAGGATTGATGAAGGCTAAATATTCTCCCCGAATGGTCCACACGTGGAGGGTGCTCGTGCAATCGGGGCCTGTAGTGTGATGTACGGCACCAGCTGCTGCCTGCAATCCTGCCTCTATCCACCTGTTTTGACCAGTGCTGTCGGTTGATAACATCACACTGCAGCCTGTCTTCATGTGGAGTCAATTATATCCTCTTCCCGACACAGCAGATTAAGAGAAGTTAAAAAAAAAAAGATTTAGCACAAAATATGGAAAGGTCAACCCAGCAATATTAAGTAGTCCTGTCAGACTGTCAGTAGTAAAATTAAAAATGATTGTAGACTGAAAAACACATTTGTTCTACTGAAAGCGCAGCCTCTGCAGGGAACAACGGTGGCGGAATGGTGCCCTCTTGTGGATCAAATGGGGAACTGCAGCGTCTGGTGCTAGCGCTGAATTACTCAGGCGGGGTGTGTCATACTTGGGTTCAGGTCAATCAGGGTTTCATACGATGGGACTATTGTTCCAATCCCCTAAAAAAGACAATGTGTCAACAATTCTTTGCAAATGAACATGGTATATAATTCTGCTTGGCATTTGTATTCTTTTCTATAGAAGCACATCCTCTCATAAACAAGTGTTGTCTGCCAGCATCTACTTACTTGTTTTTAAATCAAGATGAAGGAAATAGCTTCATGTATTTTGATGGAGCAGGTTAGAAATTATCATCTATACTTTTATCAAGACTTATGCCAAATAAAAATGAGTTTCCTTACCAAATGGTTGATAGAACATAGATGAGAAAAAGAGTGGCAGGCGCTTTCTAACGGTAATAAAGCAGTGACTTGATTTGGGGTCGGGACATTGATTAACACAGTATAAGGAGTCCTGTAGCTTCCTGCCGTGTTAACCACTGCCAAGGTATTTTACCTTTAAGCACTTCAGATAATATTTTACTTTTCATCTTTCAGGCCATATGCCCAAACTCTATTGCCGTTCTTTCCAGATACTGATTTTTCTCATTTCTGAGTAACTTACAGGAATATGGAGGGAATTGCCTTCTTATCAGAAACTTATTTTCATGCCTTTCCATCAGTAATTCACTGAGCAGATGAAGGAGAGTCAATTTATTCTCCTAAAATGCCCGTCTTCATTTTCTGCCCTGCACCCTCTAGGTAATTGTTGGCAAATTGAGTAATCTTGAGCAAAACTCATTCACCCTCTGAACATGAGTAAAGAACTGGGAATTCTGCAGAGGTTGTGTGATTTGGCAGTGTGTAGGTTTTTGCATTCTGCTACCTTAAAATTACATTTGCACACTTAAGTTTATATGCCTGCTAAGGAGTCCATCTTTTCATATAACACATAGATATTCTGGCTGCTCAAATTAAGCTACTTGCTCTATTTTGCAAGTATTTGTGTGTGCTTTAATGTTGAGCTCTCTTTTGAATATATTAAGGATTCGTATGACTGCTGAAGGTTTTTGCTACTGTAGTTATTTTGAATTCAGGAAGATAGTGATGGAACAGCGAGTGACATATAGTTCAAAGCCGAGTTATCGCCAAAGAGGGAATTTGATGTTCCTGAGCGAAGCTAAAGGAATCATTTGCACATCAGACATCATTAAAAACTACTGAATTATAATCACTTGTATTGTTGAAGTTGCTGGTGAGTGATTCCCTACAGACACCTGGTGTATCCTGCAATCAGTTGACATTATCAGTGGAGATGGAGTTGTGACACTTCACGCTTTGAAAGGACTCCTGCATTTCAATCAGTGATCAAGAAGAGCGATATTTATTTTCCCTAAACTCTGAATGAATGCAATCAGAGTATACTGTCCAATTCTTAGCGTTGGTGATGTCATTACACACAAACTCACCTAGCCATGTGTGTGTCAGAGGAAACAATCACTTTTTTTTCCTGTACTCAGTCTGAGTCCTGGAATAATGATGTTCCCGATTATCTCAGAATTGCTCTCTAGAAAGTCAATAGCAAAATGAGAAAACACAACCATTTAGTCAACTTCTCAGGAAATTCAGATTATCTTCGAGGCTACCAGGGGACAAATCTAATGCTGCTGCCCCATTGTTGGTGGGTGAGTTTAATATTGCCTGTGATTTTTGTGACATTAGCATTGAATGGTCTTAGTGAGTCCCCAGTAACATTATTTCTCAGCAGTCTACTGTTTTGTCCTGCAACTCTGATGTAGCTCTTTAAAATATATGTATATATATATATAAGTATAGTTGATTTACAATATTTTGTTCATTTCTGCTGCACATAATCGAGGTATAAAATATCCTTGTCTCTGATTATAAAGGTAGAAGTTACTGCCCAGATTCTTAGCACATGTTTTTCATCAGAGCTGTCACGGCATTAACGTCAGCTGATTTATTTGGAATTTACTTATTTATTCAGTTATCCTTTCAAGAGATACTTATTGGATGCCTACTGTGTATAAGACGTTGTGCCAAGATATATGACTTCAAAGGTAAATAAGACTCAGCTCCTGCCTTCACAACTTTATAGGTGGCGGAGACATTAAGAAAGAGTGAAGCACATGTTGTGAAAATTGTGCATATTGCTATGGTCTCACCTGGAAGGAAAACATAATAATTAGGATGTTTTCCATTTTAAATAACAGAAACCCAACTCAAGTTGGCCTTCCCAAAAGGGAATATATTGGCTCCCCAAGTCCAGAGGCAGGTAGCTTCAGGCAAAGCTTGATCAAGGTACAAACATGTGACAAGGATCAGGTTTCTATCTCATTTTCCTCACTAAGGACACTCTTCTCTGTAGGCCCTTTTCTCAAAATCTCAAGGTAGCTGCAAAATATTCTCAAGATTACATGCTTCTAGACTATAGTTAGCAAAAAGGAGGAAATTCTCTTCCCAGGCAGCTCAAATAAAAGTTTTACAATTTTGTTAGTCATTTTGGCCTCTAAATCAGGTATACATCTGAGTTAATTATTTAGAGGGGACATGGGATGTGCTGATTTCTTAGTTTGATCAGCACTGTTCTTCTCCCTCATCACCCGCCAAGCCAAGGATGGGATCAGTTCAACCAAATTGTATTGTTGGGTGATTTGGGATAATGTGAAGAAGGGTGATGTGGTTGGGAGAGGGAGGTGTTAGGACTGGGGCTCAGTGAACTGAATGAGATTTGCCTTTTCCTGAACTAATTGTTCAACCACAGATTGAACAGGCTGGAGTCACAAGCCCAAGCCTGAAGCTGGGGGCTAAGTGTTGAGGGTGATTGGAAAGAGGTTGGCCCCATCAAAAGAGTGGGGGAGGTATCATCCTGTCCAGTAGTGAGAGCGATGCTACACAGTAATTTGAGCAGGGAAAGCTTAATATAAAGAATTATCAGCTCTAATAGATTAGAGTAACAAGGAATTGTCTAGGAAGACGTAAAGAGAACTCTAGGGAATCTAGGAATGGCGGATGGAAGGAGCAGCCACTCCCCCCAGGACTGAGATAGAGCACACTAGGGGAAGCCCACCCCAAACCAGGGCCAAGATCCAGATGTTCCTAGGTCACTGGATGACAGAGAGGCCACTGAAGTGCCACACAAGCCAACGGAACTTGCTAGAAATCTGCCCTTTAGGGTGTCAAGGAAAACTGTGCGTGGAGACATGTCTCACTAGAGGTATTGCACTACAGAATCACCCATGGGGGCCAGCTGGTGTTGGAGGAGCTACCCCTGCTGCCCAGCCTGTCCAGGGAGCACTCCAGGACCAGGAAACAAAACCCCTTCCTCCTTTGTTGCCTGTCAAACACTCTCTCCCTACAAAGCTTAACATAGGAATAAGATGTAGGGCTTCCCTGGTGGTGCAGTGGTTGAGCATCTGCCTGCTAATGCAGGGGACACGGGTTCGAGCCCTGGTCTGGGAAGATCCCACATGCCGCGGAGCAACTAGGCCCGTGAGCCACAACTACTGAGCCTGCGCGTCTGGAGCCTGTGCTCTGCAACAAGAGGCGGCGATAGTGAGAGGCCCGCGCACCGCGATGAATTGTGGCCCCCGCTTGCCACAACTAGAGAAAGCCCTCGCACAGAAACGAAGACCCAACACAGCAAAAATAAATAAATAAATTAATAAACTCCTACCCCCAACATCTTCAAAAAAAAAAAGATGTAAAGGGCCAAGCTACATGTTCACAGAGCAGGCAGAAAGTATGAAATTTAGATTTGATAACCAGCCTGATAACCAGCCTAGGGAGAGAGTGATTCACTGCTCCCAACTGGGATGCCCTTGCCATAAGAAGGGAGATGGATCCAGGTGGGACAAAAGATTTCACCTACTGAGAGCTTCACAGGCAGAGGAAAGAACAAAGGCGTGAGAGTGAGGGAGGGACTTGGGGCATTCATAGTAATATGGTTGATTGATTCTGTTGTTGGAGCAGAGAGGGTAAGGTTGGGAGGGGCAGTCACAGAGTTAGAGAGATACAGGGTGTGGAGTGTCTCCGTTATCGTGAGAAGTAGTTTGGACTCTACCCATTTGTTTAGACTCTGTATGGATTATGGGGGACTGCTGAGTAGTCCTAAGCATTAGAATCAGCTTCGTGATTTAGCCAAATAATTTTGGTAGCAATATGGAGAAGGAATTAGAAGAGGGGTGAGCCCAACCAAAGAGACAGATTGAGAGATGAGAGATGATTAAAATGATCCAGGCCAGTGAATGAAAGGAAAGCTGAGTGAAGGCAGTGGCAGTGTGTACTGTGAAGGGGTAGATTTTAGAGAAATTGAGAGGTGGAATGGAGACTTATCAGATGGGGCAGGACTCTTAATGAATCTTCATTATCCAAACTGGACTCCAGCAGCTTTACAAAACCATCCTTTTTAGGAAACTGAGGCAGCACAGCCCAGGAGTTAAAAGTATGAGCTCTGGAGCAAACTCTCTGGGTTCACACCCAGGTTCCTGCACTCTCTTGCTGTGAGACCTCTCAAGCTGGCTGTGTCACCCCTCTGGCTGCAGTCTTTCCTCTGTAAAGAAGAAACAAGAAAACTATCAGCTTCGAAGAGCTGTTTTGGGGGACCAAATTAGATATATGTAAAACATTTGGACCAATGTCTGCTACATCATAAGTAGTCAGGGACATTGGCTATTGTCATTTTTCTTGTCCAAGCTGAAGGTAACTTTGGAAATGTATCAAGCCGCATTATTGTACTTTATAAAGCATGGCGGTTTTTTTTTTTTTTTTTTTTTTTTTTTTTTTTTTAACATCTTTATTGGGGTATAATTGCTTTACAATGGTGTGTTAGTTTCTGATTTATAACAAAGTGAATCAGCTATACATATACATGTGCTCCCATGTGTCTTCCCTCCTGCATCTCCCTCCCTCCCACTCTCCCCCTCCCACCCCTCCAGGCTGTCCCAAAGCCCCGAGCTAATATCCCTGTGCCTTGCGGCTGCTTCCCCCCAGCTATCCACCCCACCACGTTTGTTAGTGTGTATATGTCCATGACTCTCTCTCGCCCTGTCAAAACTCACCCTTTCCCCTCCCCATATCCCCAAGTCCGCTCTCCAGTAGGTCTGCGCCTCCATTCCTGTCTTATCCCTAGGTTCTTCATGACATTTTTTCCCCTCAAATTCCATATATATGTGTTAGCATACGGTATCTGTCTTTGTCTTTCTGACTTACTTCACTCTGTATGACAGACTCTAGGTCTATCCATCTCATTACAAATATCTCAATTTCATTTCTTTTTAAGGCTGAGTAATATTCCATTGTGTATATGTGCCACATCTTCTTTATCCATTCGTCCGATGATGGGCGCTTAGGTTCTTTCCATCTCCGGGCTATTGTAAATAGAGCTGCAATGAACATTTTGGTACATGACTCCTTTTGAATTTTGGTTTTCTCAGGGTATATGCCCAGTAGTGGGATTGCTGGGTCATATGGTAATTCTATTTGTAGTTTTTTAAGGAACCTCCATACTGTTCTCCATAGTGGCTGAACCAATTCACATTCCCACCAGCAGTGCAAGAGTGTCCCCTTTTCTCCACACCCTCTCCAGCATTTATTGTTTCTAGATTTTTTGATGATGGCCATTCTGACTGGTGTGAGATGATATCTCATTGTAGTTTTGATTTGCATTTCTCTAATGATTAATGAGGTTGAGCATTCTTTCATGTGTTTGTTGGCATTCTGTATATCTTCTTTGGAGAAATGTCTGTTTAGGTCTTCTGCCCATTTTTGGATGGGGTTGTTTGTTTTTTTGTTATTGAGCTGCATGAGCTGCTTGTAAATTTTGGAGATAGCATGGCGGTTTATGGATAAGTGATGCTAGCATTTAATCATTCTTGCTTTCTGATGAAATCATTGTCTTCACTTTTGAACAAGGAAACAGAAAATTTAATCAAGAAGACCAGCTTATCGTTAGGAGGCAGAAAGATAAAGTATAATGTTGCTGAGATATCCATGGTCAAACCAGAGTATATGGCTCAACAAGTAAAGTAGTCAAATATAGAATCTTGTCTTCATTCCTTCATTTACTTGGCCAACTCCTATTTCCAAGATAACATCTTTTAAATTTAAATCCAGATCCTAACAAGAGAGCTTTGTATGACTTATTAGTTTCATTAGTGTCACTTAAAATCCAATCAACTGGATATCAACTGAAGGACCCCGGAATGAGGTCAGTCTGTCCAAATGGAAATGATCGTAACAATGATTTATAGCACTGGTATGGGCAGTGACTGTGGACAGGAGAACAGGATCACACGGTCCAGGAGGGGAATCAGACTCCTCTGTTCCCGCTGTCCCCATCCCTGTATGTCTGCCTAGCTCCTAGGAGGTGCTTAATAAGTATTCATACATAAGAAGTATGAATTCTCAGACTACTTTTTTTACATCAAAATAAGTAGGTGCAGTTTCAGTCAGGAAAATTGGAGACTGATTTGATTTAGTGTAATTAATGTATTGTTTTTGGCCACGCTGTGCAGCATGTGGGATCTTAGTTCCCCAACCAGGGATCAAACCTGTGCCCGCTGCACTGGGAGCACAGAGTCTTAACCACTGGACCACCAGGGAAGTCCCGGAGACTGACTTAAAGAGTCTGTCTCAAACAATTTGACAGAGCTGTCGACTAAATAATAGTGACAAGTAGGCTTGCTTTGGAAATGGGGGTAAGGGCTATTTCAGACAAACTCTGAGAAGACTCAAGATTTTAAGAGTTTTAAGGGACAAGCTCTGAAAATAATATCTAAATCCACCAAATAAATAGGGAGGAAATTTTAATATCCTGTCTAGAAGTTCACACTTTTCAGCTATCCCCATCCCCAGAACTCAGGCTCTAGTATTAAGGACAGGAAGACCTGCCAGAGCTGAGGGTTCTCATGTTGGTGTTCGTCAGCCCAGGCCGGCCATGGGAGGAGAATAACTCTCTGTAGGGTCCAAGGTCAAGAGGGCATTTATTACAAGGAAGGACGTGGCAGCTGCCTCTAAGGGCCCCCTTTATCAGCTTGTTGGAAGTGACTTCCCAATCCAGCACACAGAGTCCCCCAAACCTCCCCTTATAACACCTCCCCCATGAGCACCAGTTTTCTTCTCAGAACCATCACACAGCCTGCCATCTGTGTCCTTCCACTCTTCCCAGGTCCCTGTCACCTGCAGACATTCCAAGAGCAAGATGTAGCCTTTCCTCTTCACAGTCATTCAGGAACAATGCAAATAGGTACGAAAGAAAGATCTTCTATCTTCCATAAAAGATGAGAATGGAAACCTCATTTTATCTGGAGTCTAGATTGAACCGCCCATCACCATCATTCTAAATAACTTCCTTGCTTGCCGCAACTCTTTCCTTAATGAAATGTTAGCCTATTTAGTAAATTTAATGGTAGTCATATCTATGGAGGAAAAGATTTGATGATATCCATTATCACTGGTTTATAGACACTATTCTCTTCCTGCACTCAGTGGAACTTGGTGAGGAAGTTGGATTAGCCACCTTTGTGATTGTGTCAAGTTAAACAAAGGTGTATCTCTATAGTACTATGTTAATCTATGACTTTTTCTAGCCATTTTAATGGTCATTTGGATTTCCTGCATTGTCAAACAATGAACTGTCTGTATATTGTCCTTTGATTTGGTCTAAACTACAAGAGCCAATTGGAATTCTGCAGTAGACCCATACATACTCTGTGTATTTCTCATTACTCTTTCAGAGCTACCATTTCTCTTTTTCTACTGCCACTCTCAGAAGCCTGTACTAGTTGAGGCCTCTCTACCAGACTCCCTTCAAAACTAAGAACTTTTGATTTTGCAAACATAGTTCTGCCTTGTGCCTGATTCACTCACGATTATGTTCTTGGCTATTTCCAATGATCGTTATTCTGTTCACCCTAGTTGATGCCACCTTACATGGCAACAAAGCTTCAAATTCGCTTACTTTGCGAGGCTCAATAGTTTCTCTTCTGTTGGATGGCAAGGCGTAAACTCAGCTTAAAATTACAATCCTTTTAGTCCCAGATTTAGAGGTGATGCCGAGAAGATTGATTGCAGATTTAAGCTATCTCAAACTTTTTGCAGCCCAGGAGTTCCTCCAGTTTTTGTTTGCAAAATATTTCCTCCTCTGAAGATTTCTAAAGTCTGTTTTTCAATTCCATATTTCTTAAGTATATTTTCCTTTATTTTTCCACTTGAAATTAAAAGTCCATATCCCTTATCAAAACCACAACTCAAAATACAATCAGTGTAGTATTTTATTTTTTACATCTTTATTGGAGTATAATTGCTTTACAATGGTGTGTTAGTTTCTGCTTTATAACAAAGTGAATCAGTTTTACACATACATATGTTCCCAAATCTCTTCCCTCTTGCGTCTCCCTCCCTCCCACACTCCCTATCCCACCCCTCCAGGTGGTCACAAAGCACCGAGCTGATCTCCCTGTGCCATGCACCTGCTTCCCACTAGCTATCTAACTTACGTTGGGTAGTGTATATATGTCCATGCCTCTCTATCGCTTTGTCACAGCTGACCCTTCCCCCTCCCCATATCCTCAAGTCCATTCTCTAGTAGGTCTGTGTCTTTATTCCTGTCTTACCCCTAGGTTCTTCATGACATTTTTTTCCCCCTTATATTCCATATATATGTGTTAGCATACAATATTTGTCTTACTCTTTCTGACTTACTTCAATCTATATGACAGACTCTAGGTCTATCCACCTCATTACAAATAGCTCAATTTCCTTTCTTTTTATGGCTGAGTAATATTCCATAGTATATATGTGCCACACCTTCTTTATCCATTCATCCAATGATGGACACTTAGGTTGTTTCCATCTCCGGGCTATTGTAAATAGAGCTGCAATGAACATTTTGGTACATGACTCTTTTTGAATTATGGTTTTCTCGGTATATGCCCAGTAGTGGGATTGCTGGGTCATATGGTTGTTCTATTTGTAGTTTTTAAAGGAACCTCCATACTGTTCTCCATAGTGGCTGTACCAATTCACATTCCCACCAGCAGTGCAAGAGTGTTCCCTTTTCTCCACACCCTCTCCAGCATTTATTGTTTCTAGATTTTTTGATGATGGCCATTCTGACTGGTGTGAGATGATATCTCATTGTAGTTTTGATTTGCATTTCTCTAACGATTAATGATGTTGAGCATTCTTTCATGTGTTTGTTGGCAGTCTGTATATCTTCTTTGGAGAAATGTCTAGTTAGGTCTTCTGCCCATTTTTGGATTGCGTTGTTTGTTTTTATGTTATTGAGCTGCTTATAAATTTTGGAGATTAATCCTTTGTCAGTTGCTTCATTTGCAAATATTTTCTCCCATTCTGAGGGTTGTCTTTTGTGCTTGTTTATGGTTGCCTTTGCTGTGCAAAAGCTTTGAAGTTTCATTAGGTCCCATTTGCTTATTTTTATTTCCATTTCTCTAGGAGGTGGGTCAAAAAGGATCTTGCTGTGATTTATGTCATAGAGTGTTCTGCCTATGTTTTCCTCTAAGAGTTTTATAGTGCCTGGCCTTACATTTAGGTCTTTAATCCATTTTGAGCTTATTTTTGTGTATGGTGTTAGGGAGTGATCTAATCTCATACTTTTACATGTACCTGTCCAGTTTTCCCAGCACCACTTATTGAAGAGGCTGTCCTTTCTCCACTGTACATTCCTGCCTCCTTTATCAAAGATAAGGTGACCATATGTGCGTGGGTTTATCTCTGGGCTTTCTATCCTGTTCCATTGATCTATCTTTCTGTTTTTGTGCCAGTACAATACTGTCTTGATTACTGTAGCTTCGTAGTATAGTCTGAAGCCAGGGAGCCTGATTCCTCCAGCTCCGTTTTTCATTCTCAAGATTGCTTTGGCTATTCAGGGTCTTTTGTGTTTCCATACAAATTGTGAAATTTTTGGTTCTAGTTCTGTGAAAAATGCCAGTGGTAGTTTGACAGGGATTGCATTGAATCTGTAGATTGCTTTGGGTAGTAGAGTCATTTTCATAATGTTAATTCTTCCAATCCAAGAACATGGTATATCTCTCCATCTATTTGTATCATCTTTAATTTCTTTCATCAGTGTCTTATAATTTTCTGCATACAGGTCTTTTGTCTCCTTAGGTAGGTTTATTCCTAGATATTTTACTCTTTTTGTTGCAGTGGTAAATGGGAGTGTTTTCTTGATTTCAGTTTCAAATTTTTCATCATTAGTGTATAGGAATGCCAGAGATTTCTGAGCATTCATTTTGTATCCTGCTACTTTACTACATTCATTGATTAGCTCTAGTAGTTTTCTGGTAGCATCTTTAGGATTCTCTATGTATAGTGTCATGTCATCTGCAAACAGTGACAGCTTTACTTCTTTTCCAATTTGGATTCCTTTTATTTCCTTTTCTTCTCTGATTGCTGTGGCTAGAACTTCCAAAGCTATGTTGAATAAGAGTGGTGAGAGTGGGCAACCTTGTCTTGTTCCTGATCTTAGTGGAAATGCTTTCAGTTTTTCACCATTGAGGACAATGTTGGCTGTGGATTTGTCATATATGGCCTTTATTATGTTGAGGAAATTTCCCTCTATGCCTACTTTCTGCAGGTTTTTGATCATAAATGGGTGTTGAATTTTGTTGAAAGCTTTCTCTGCATCTCTTGAGATGATCATACGGTTTTTCTCCTTCAATTTGTTAATTTGGTGTATCACGTTGATTGCTTTGCGTATATTGAAGAATCCTTGCATTCCTGGAATAAACCCCACTTGATCATGGTGTATGATCCTTTTAATGTGCTGTTGGATTCTGTTTGCTAGTATTTTGTTGAGGATTTTTGCATCTATGTTCATCAGTGATATTGGCCTGTAGTTTTCTTTCTTTGTGACATCCTTGTCTGGTTTTGGTATCAAGGTGATGGTGGCCTCGTAGAAGGAATTTGGGAGTGTTCCTCCCTCTGCTATATTTTGGAAGAGTTTGAGAAGGATAGGTGTTAGCTCTTCTCTAAACGTTTGATAGAATTCACCTGTGAAGCCATCTGGTCCTGGGCTTTTGTTTGTTGGAAGGTTTTTAATCACAGTTTCAATTTCAGTGCTTGTGATTGGTCTGTTCATATTTTCTATTTCTTCCTGATTCAGTCTTGGCAGGTTGTGCATTTCTAAGAATTTGTCCATTTCTTCCAGGTTGTCAATTTTATTAGCATAGAGTTGCTTGTAGTAATCTCATGATCTTTTGTATTTCTGCAGTGTCAGTTGTTACTTCTCCATTTTCATTTCTAATTCTATTGATTTGAGTCTTCTCCCTTTTTATCGTGATGAGTCTGGCTAATGGTTTATCAATTTTGTTTATCTTCTCAAAGAACCAGCTTTTAGTTTTATTGATCTTTGCTATCATTTCCTTCATTTCTTTTTCATTTATTTCTGATCTGATATTTATGATTCCTTTCCTTCTGCTAACTTTGGGGTGTTTTTGTTCTTCTTTCTCTAATTGCTTTAGGTGCAAGTTTAGGTTGTTTATTCGAGATGTTTCCTGTTTCTTGAGGTAGGATTGTATTGCTATAAACTTCCATCTTAGAACTGCTTTTGCTGCATCCCATATGTTTTGAGTCCTTGTGTCTCCATTGTCATTTGTTTCTAGGTATTTTTTTTTATTTCTTCTTGGATTTCTTCAGTGATCACTTCGTTATTAAGTAGTGTATTGTTTAGCCTCCATGTGTTTGTATTTTTTACAGATCTTTTCCTGTAATTGATATCTAGTCTCATAGCGTTGTGGTCGGAAAAGATATTTGACACAATTTCAATTTTCTTAAATTTACCAAGGCTAGATTTGTGACCCAAAATATGATCTATCCTGGAGAATGTTCCATGAGCACTTGAGAAAAATGTGTATTCTGTTGTTTTTGGATGGAATTCCTATAAATATCAATTAAGTCCATCTTGTTTAGTGTATCATTTAAAGCTTCTGTTTCCTTATTTATTTTCATTTTGGATGATCTGTCCATTGGTGAAAGTGGGGTGTTAAAGTCCCCTACTATGAATGTGTTACTGTCAATTTCCCCTTTAATGGCTGTTAGTATTTGCCTTATGTATTGAGGTGGTCCTATGTTGGGTGCATAAATATTTACAATTGTTATATCTTATTCTTGGATTGATCCCTTGATCATTATGTAGTGTCCTTCTTTGTCTCTTGTAATAGTCTTTATTTTAAAGTCTATTTTGTCTGATATGAGAATTGCTACTCCAGCTTTCTTTTAGTTTCCGTTTGCATGGAATAGCTTTTTCCATCCCCTTACTTTTAGTCTGTATGTGTCTCTAGGTCTGAAGTGGGTCTCTTGTAGACAGCATATATATGGGTCTTGTTTTTGTACCCATTCAGCCAATCTGTGTCTTTTGGTGTGAGCATTTAGTCCATTTACATTTAAGGTAATTATCGATATGTATGTTCCTATTCCCATTTTCTTAATTGTTTTGGGTTCATTATTGTAGGTCTTTTCCTTCTCTTGTGTTTCTTGCCTAGAGAAGTTCCTTTAGCATTTGTTGTAAAGCTGGTTTGGTGGTGCTGAACTCTGTCAGTTTTTGCTTGTCTGTAAAGGTTTTAATTTCTCCATCAAATCTGAATGAGATCCTTGATGGGTAGAGTAATCTTGGTTGCAGGTTTTTCTCCTTCATCACTTTAAATATGTCCTGCCAGTCCCTTCTGGTTTGCAGAGTTTCTGCTGAAAGATCAGCTGTTAACCTTATGGGGATTCTTTTGTGTGTTATTTGTTGTTTTTCCCTTGCTGCTTTTAATATGTTTTCTTTGTATTTAATTGGGTTTTTTTGTTTGTTTTTGTTTTTTTTGCGGTGTGTGGGCCTCTCACTGCTGTGGCCCCTCCCGCCGCGGAGCACAGCCTCTGGACATGCAGGCCCAGTGGCCATGGCTCACGGACCCAGCCACTCCGCTGCATGCGGGATCCTCCTGGATCGGGGCACAAACCCACGTCCCCTGCATTGGCAGGCGGACTCCCAGCCACTGCACCACCAGGGAAGCCTGTATTTAATTTTTGACAGTTTGGTTAATATGTTGTTGGCATATTTCTCCTTGGATTTATCCTGTATGGGACTCTCTGTGCTTCCTAGACTTGATTAACTATTTCCTTTCCCATATTAGGGAAGTTTTCAACTATAATCTCTTCAAATATTTTCTCAATCCCTTTCTTTTACTCTTCTTTTTCTGAAACCCCTATAATTCGAATGTTGCTGCATTTAATGTTGTCCCAGAGGTCTCTGAGACTGTCCTCAGTTCTTTTCATTCTTTATTCTTTATTCTGCTCTGCAGTAGTTATTTCCACTATTTTATCTTCCAGGTCACTTATCTGTTCTTCTGCCTCAGTTATTCTGCTATTGATCCCATCTAGAGTATTTTTAATTTCATTTGTTGTGCTGTTCATCATTGTTTGTTTCATCTTTAGTTCTTCTAGGCCCTTGTTAAATGTTTCTTGCATTTTGTCTCTTCTATCTCCAAGATTTTGGATCACCTTCACTATCATTATTCTGAATTCTTTTTCAGGTAGACTGCCTATTTCCTCTTCATTTGTTAGGTCTGGTGGGTTTTTATCTTGCTCCTTCATCTGCTGTTTTTCTGTCTTCTCATTTTGCTTATCTTACTGTGTTTGGGGTCTCCTTTTTGCAGGCTGCAGGTTCGTAGTTCCCGTTGTTTTTTGTGTCTGTCCCCAGTGGCTATGGTTGGTTCAGTGGGTTGTGTAGGCTTCCTGGTGGAGGGGACTAGTGCCTGTGTTCTGGTGGATGAGGCTGGACCTTGTTTTTCTGGTGGGCAGGTCCATGTCTGGTGGTGTTTTATAGGGTATCTGTGAACTTATTATGATTTTAGGCAGCCTCTCTGCTAATGGGTGGGGTTGTGTTCCTGTCTTACTAGCTGTTTGGCATAGGGTGTCCTGCACTGTAGCTTGCTGGTCGTTGAGTGAAGCTGGGTGCTGGTGTTGAGATGGAGATCTATGGGAGATTTGATATTATGTGTAGCTTGGAGGTCTTTTGTGGACCAGTGTCCTGAAGTTGGCTCTCCCACCTCAGAGGCACAGCACTAACTCCTGGCTGCAGCAACAAAAGCCTTTCATCCACATGGCTCAGAATAAAAGTGAGAAAAAGTAGAAAGAAAGAATTAGTAGAAGTAGAAAGAATGAAAGAACAGAAGGAAAGAAAGAAAGAAAGAAAGGTGGAAAGAAAGGAAGAAAGGAGAGAGGGAGGTAGGGAGAGAGGGAGGAAGGAAGGAAGGAGGGAAGGAAGGAAAAAAGAAAGAAGATAAAGTAAAATAAAATAAAGTAAGATAAAATAAAATTATTAAAATAAAAAAATAATTATTAAGAAAAAAATTAAAACAAAAAACAAAAGCACGGACGGATAGAACCCTAGGACAAATGGTGGAAGCAAAGCTATACAGACAAAATCTCAAGCCGAAACATACACCCTCACAAAAAAAGGAAAATTGGAAAAAAATCGTAAAACTTACTCTCAAAGTCCACCTCCTCAATTTGGGATGATTCGTTGTCTATTCATGTATTCCACAGATGCAGGTACATCAAGTTGATTGTGGAGGTTTAATCCGCTGCTCCTGAGGCTGCTGGGAGGGATTTCCCTTTTTCTTCTTTGTTCTCACAGCTCCGGGGCTCAGCTTTGGATTTGGCCCCGCCTCTGCGTGTAGGTTGCCGGAGGGCGTCTGTTCTTCGCTCAGACAGGACGGAGTTAAAGGAGTAGCTGCTTTGGGGACTCTGGCTCACTCAGCCCAGGGGTAGGGAGGGGCACGGAGTGCGGGGCGAGCCTGCAGCGGCAGAGGCTGACGTGACGTTGCACCAGCTTGAGGCGCACCGTGCGTTCTCCCGGGGAAGTTGTCCCTGGATCCCGGGACCCTGGCAGTGGCGGGCTGCACAGGCTCCCCGGAAGGGGGCTGTGGATAGTGACCTGTGCTCGCACACAGGCTTCTTGGTGGCAGCAGTAGCAGCCTTAGCGTCTCATGTCCGTCTCTGGGGTCTGTGCTCTTAGCCGCGGCTCACGCCCGTCTCTGAAGCTCCTTTAAGCAGTACTCTTAATCCCCTCTCCTCGCGCACCAGGAAACAAACAGGGAAGAAAAAGTCTCGGCAGCTCCAGACTTTTCCCCGGACTCCCTCCCGGCTAGCCGTGGAGCACTAACCCCCTGCAGGCTGTGTTCACGCCTCCAACCCCAGTCCTCTCCCTGCGCTCCAACCGAAGCCCGAGCCTCAGCTCCCAGCCCCGCCCGCCCCGGCGGGTGAGCAGACAAGCCTCTCGGACTGGTGAGTGCCGGTCGGCACCATCCTCTGTGCGGGAATCTCTCCGCTTTGCCCTCCGCACCCCTGTGGCTGTGCTCTCCTCGCGGCGCCGAAGCTCCCCCACTCCGCCACCCGCAGTCTCCGCCCGCGAAGGGACTTCCTAGTGTGTGGACACTTTTCCTCCTTCACACCTCCCTCCCACTGATGCAGGTCCCGTCCCTATCCTTTTGTCTCTGTTTTTTCTTTTGCCCTACCCAGGTACGTGGGGAGTTTCTTGCCTTTTGGGAGGTCTGAGTTCTTCTGCCTGCGTTCAGCAGGTGTTCTGTAAGAGTTGTTCCACGTGTAGCTGTATTTCTGGTGTATCTGTGGGGGGGAAGGTGATCTCCACATCTTACTCTTCTGCCATCTTCCTCTCGTCTCAATGTAGTATTTTATATGCTTTAGGAGTTCAGCAATTATTATCTTTTATATACAAAATATATAAATGTTGAACAAATATTTTTTTCTGATTATAAATGCTTCTTGGGGTACTTTTCCCCATTATTTTATTTAAATGTTAATGAATAAATGTTTTCTTTTTAACAAACTAACATTTCTAGCATGTTTAATAATATTGCAATACTAACTATCCAGTTATAAATATATTGGATTTTTTTTTTATCGTTTCAGGTGGAGGAGGCCTTAGAAGCTGTCAAAAATGCTACAAATGAGCAAGACCTTGCAAATCGCTTTAAAGAATTTGGAAAAGAGATGGTGAAACTTAACTATGTAGCTGCAAGAAGACAACAGGTGGGAAAGATTTTGGAAATCTAGGGGAGAAAGTGAGTGAGTTTAAGTAACCTTGTAGTTGTGTAGGCCCGGACAGTGGATCAGCTGCACCTGCCGGCTATCAGATCATCAGATGCCTTAGGAACCTGTGATCACAAAGGCATCTTCCTACTCGGGCCCGTTCTGGCCCTACCCTACCGCGCTGGTACTCCCTGGGTACTCTCCGGCCCCTGTGTGCTTACAGTAGGTCACAGGCCACCTGCTTCACTGGTGGGAACCACCACGCCAGCCCTACCACACTCTAACCTTCCTTTTTTTTTGACTTTTATATTTATTTTTTTATGGAAGTATAGTTGATTTACAATGTTGTGTTAATTTTGGCTATACAGCAAAGTGATTCAGTTATACATATATTGATATATACATTTTTAAATATTTTCTTCCATCATGGTTTATCTCAGGATATTGAACATAGTTCCCTGTGCTATACAGCAAAACCCTGTTGTTATGCACTTCATGTGTAATTGTTTGCATCTGCTAACCCCAAACTCCATCACTCCCCCACCACCCTCCCCCTTCACAACCACAAGTCTGTTCTCTATGTCTGACCACACTCTAACCTTTTGTTCACACTTGGAAAAGCTCCCGATTGAAATATAAAGAATATCAAACTGTGGTGTGGCCACTCCCTGGGCACTGTCCTTAGCCCTCACTTTTTATCTCCCAGCCCTGTGGACAGCACCGTGCATATACACACCCCAAGTGTGTAATATGTACAGTGAAACTTTTATCAAAGAGATTAAGTAAACACGAAGAAAAATAAAGAAAAGGCAGAGAGAGAGAGCGAAAGAGAGAGAGAGAGAAAGAGAGAGAGAGAAGGGAATGGACAGGGGAGGGAGAGCACAGGTAGCGAGTCACTTTGATGAAGGTGGTTGACCTGGGGTTTTCTTTGCCTCCCTTTTGTCTCAGGATGACACCCTCCATTTAGCCAGCTCTATTTGTTCAGTAGGTACCATTAGAATTTAGTTTCCAAAGAGTGTGTCCTTTTCTTTCTTCTTAGAAAAAAAAATCTTTAAATGTGGAGAGGTTAGTTAAAATCCTATTCACCCATCTTCTTGACTGTTCTCAGGATTCTTCAACATTTTGGGCACTTCCTAGTGACTTTTTCTAAGGTTCTCTGTGACCAACAGGAGAATTCTAGTGAACATTTGTTGAGTGTTCATCTGTGCCAGACTGAAGTGACACCCGTATTACAAATTGACAAAGATCTAGTCCCTTCCCCTAAAGAGCTTCCAGTGTCCTTTGTGGTGGGCACACAGTCATGACTTTAGTTCAGGCGATTATTTTTAAGTATTTTGTTATCAGCAGAATCCTTTGTTCATGTGGAATCTTGTGTGGTAGCCCACAATGTAATATGGTTAGGAGCGAAGTTACTCTGAAGCACAGGTTTGAGGCCCAAAAGCCAGTTAGCTTGTTTAAACAACTGAAAAAAAAATGCATTGAATCTTGATTTCAGTGACCAATGGGGAGGCTGGGGAGAAGGGTGGGTGCCAGGACACTCAGAGTCTTGTAGAGTGTTTGGATTTTATTGTAAGTGAATGGGTAGTAGTTGAATAGTTCAGAGTTTGGTATCAAAGTCTCAGATTTACAGTTTAATGTTATTCTAGGTACGTTGCAAAGATGGGGGTAGCATGGAAGAGGAGAGACTAGTTGTAGTTGGGAGGGGGCTGAAGTCATCTAGGTGAGCGATGCTGGTGATTCTGGAAAATCTTTATCAAAAGTTCAGGCTCTCGTTCAATTCGTCCAAAAGAATTTGGTGAGGAACACAAAACACAGAGGAAAAAATAAATACACACACTGAGTGTGAGGCACGAAGAGAACAAAGACACAGTTTATTCAGGACAGAAGCAAAAGTTACACACTCAGAGA
Organism: Phocoena phocoena; assembly: GCF_963924675.1. Lineage (NCBI taxonomy): Eukaryota > Metazoa > Chordata > Mammalia > Artiodactyla > Phocoenidae > Phocoena > Phocoena phocoena. Next base: position 19,931,915 of record NC_089232.1, on the reverse strand, counting down.
AGCGTGTGGGCATCCTCTAGAGTGAGGGGTGCCACCCAGGGTTATTGATCCCCTTTTTGTCTTATTTTTAGCACTTTGAATGGGTGGGGGTCTTTTAGATTAGGGGGGAATATTCTTTGAGCAGAGGGTTGAGGTGTGGCCTGGATTTGCACCAGGTTGCATCAGCTTCTGGTCCTGTGCGTTTGTCTCCTGAAGCCACCCTACATGCACTCTAAGAGCTGTTTTCCCTTAAATTGTCCCTTACTAGTTGAGTGCCACACGTGGAAGGTCCTGTGCATTTTTATTGCACATGCTCCATGGTTTTTCATGGTCAGAGTTTCTTGCTCAGATGCTACAAAGTTTCTGTTTTAGATGCCATTCCTCCATGCATCATGGCCTCAGTAAGGGCAAAACAAGGAGGTAGCTTTGCCTTCTGACTCATGCCTGTACATGAGGAGGCTGTCCTGGGGCCCGGCTGTGTCTTTTCTGCCTCATTGGTGGTCTCAAATAGCTTGGCAGCAGTACTGGTGGAGAAAAGCATAGGGAGTCCACATTTATTTTGAAAATAGAACACTCAGGGCCTGCTGTGCAATTGGCTGTGGGAGTTTAGGGAGTGACAGCAACCAGTTCACATCTGAGGTTCTGTTTGAGCAAATGGATAGATGGTGAGGAATTTACTGAGATGGGTGAAGACTGGAAAGGGACCAGTGAGGGTTCGAGATCAAGATTTCATACTTAGATGCATTGATTTTGAGATGCTTGTAAAATCCATGTAGAAATGTCAAAAGGAGAGAGATGTGGGTTGGAGATGGAAACAAGTCATCAGCATGTAGCTGGTATTAAAATCCACAGTAATATATGAGATATTCATCTGAGAATGCCCATAAATATAATTTATTTTTATCTCATAAACCTTGTTTTAACTAATTGCTATTTCACACTCTTTCAAGAAAATGTAGGAAAAAAAGTAGAATTAAAAGAAGAAAGGGCTTCCCTGGTGGCACAGTGGTTGGGGGTCCACCTGCCGATGCAGGGGACGCGGGTTCGTGCCCCGGTCCGGGAGGATCCCACATCCTGCGGAGCGGCTGAGCCCGTGAGCCATGGCTGCTGGGCCTGCGCATCCGGAGCCTGTGCTCCACAACGGGAGAGGCCACAGCAGTGAGAGGCCCGTGTACCGCAAAAAAAAAAAAAAAAAAAAAGAAGAAAAAAATTGTATAACACTCTACCAGCCACAGAAGTGTCGTGCTAATATTTTGGTACATTACTTTTCAGTTGTTTATCTTCATATTGTAACATATTTACAATCATACCGTGCATACAAATAGGTGTAAAATGTTCTTCTTTATTTATCTTATAAATATTACCCATTTTATTATTTTTATAGAAACTTCTTTTAATATCCACATAAAGAGTCCATCAAATGAAAACTTCCATAGTCTACTTAAGCAATTCTTCATAAATCAGCATTTACATTGTTTACAGGTTTTATTCATGTGATTAAAAATGTTTCTAAAAATATCTTTATGGAAAGAATTTCCCACCCCTTATTTCTCACTTTCATATTTAGATTTTTTTTTTTTTTTTAGTATAGATATATCCCAGAATGGAGTCTAAGGTTTCTGGACCAGGTGTTCTGGAGGTTAATAAGACCCTTCATGACTAGTTGGGAGGAAACTTCTACCTGCACCACCTAGATTATTGACCAGTGTAGAGGATACCCTCACATGTTGGTTCCCCATTTATCTGTGTTGATCTTTAGGGCTAAAAATAAGTCATCCCAATTTAGAAATTGTGTTGGCTGGCATATATTTGTTAGTGCTTAAGCAAAGGGGGATAGATGGCTCAGTTAGTTATTTACTACTTAATGTCAGTTTGTCTTGACAATCTTAGATATCAAATATAATATGCTTGTCTCAGAATTATTTTGACCCATGGAAGAGATGTAATTCACTGTTTCCAGGTCATCCATCTATCATGTACCAAGTGAACAAATAGGAATAGAGCCCCAGTGGTTCAAATACCCTCTAAGGATAGATTTTGAAGCTAGAGAAATTTTCTCCCAGAGGTACTCAGCTGGCAGTCCTACATGGTTCTCAGAGAACAGTAACTGCCTTTAACATTTCCAAAAATGCTGTGAACATTTTCTTAACAATACCCTTTAAAGCTGAAAATAAAGAGACTCTCCAGTGGTACTATTTTGACATCTCAAACTAAGAAAGCAAATCATCTTTGATCTATTTTTTTTTTTATTATTCCCTAAACTCAAATGAGTGAGCCGCCATCAAAAGTAGTTTTAAAAAAAAACGAACCCTATGCTAGAAATGATAGTGAAGTGATAGTGATGCACTAAGCAAAATCAGAGGAGTTCGATTCCCCATGTTTGCGATTGTAATTGAATGTGGAGTCAGGCACAGTATCAGAAAACTGAAGTTTGGGGTTTCCATCTGCTGATAACTAACTCTGATCCATTCAAGCCAATTACCTTGTTGGTGGCTCAGTTTTGACATTCTTGCAGCAATATTTATTGAATGCATTTCATGGGCCAGATACTGTGCTGTTGCCTAAAGAACCACTGAGCAAGATAGCTAGGGCTCTCTGCTCTTATTAGACATACAGTTTAGGAGAAAGACATATACTTAAATAAGTAAATACAATAAAGCATTGATGAGTATTAATGATAGGAGGGAAGAGGATCTTGTGGGAGCAGATAGAAGGGGATGTAGCTTAGAGAGTTGTATGGAGAGTAGGTTCTCAGAGGATGGGCCCCATCAGGGGAAAGGATAGGGTGGAAGAGGGATACTCAGATATTTCACATAGAAAGAACAGTACGTGCAAAGTCTTGGCAGCTAGAGAGAAGAGAGAGGAGATGGTTTCTAAAATTCAGTGGTCCTAGATGTCTGTGACTTTAAGCTCTATTACAGATACTTCCATGGCAAGCTTCATGGAAGTGACGGGTTTGTGTTTTGCACACACAGGAGCTGAAGGACCCTCATTGTCGGGATGAGATGGCAGCCGCCCGAGGGGCTCTAAAGAAGAACGCCACAATGCTGTACACAGCCTCCCAAGCCTTCCTCCGCCACCCAGATGTTGCTGCCACCAGAGCCAACCGAGATTACGTGTTCAAACAAGTGCAGGAGGCCATTGCCGGCATCTCCAATGCTGCTCAAGCTACCTCGCCCACCGACGAAGCCAAAGGCCACACGGGCATCGGGGAGCTGGCTGCGGCTCTGAATGAATTTGACGTAAGCATCTGGGTGATATACCCAGAAGGGCGTGTGTTTTCACTGAAAAAATGTTTTGGGATGAAGGGCCACCAAGATAATATACATTGATTTACCTCTCTTGAGGCTTTTGATAGTAAGTTAAACTACCTGATGTATGACTGTTACTAGGAATCCGACATCTTGGTAGAACCTAGTTTACTGGTCTTTAAAGGAGCTAACTGCTGTGTTAAAGAGGACCAGATCCCATGCAGGTAGAAACCTTGAACACTGTAACTTTCCTACACCACAGGCTATTTTAGGGACAGTTTATCATTTGCAGGATTATCTTTATTATTAAAGAGGCAAATGTCATAGGCAGTGTAGATGTGGATTGCCTCGATGTTGTGTTTGGGTGAAGAACTGCTCTCAATTTCTTCATTTTCAATCAGTGGTGAGCAGACTCCACTGCCCTCTCATCCCATCCAGGATCCTGGTCTTCCTCTCATCAGCCCCTCTGGGTGGCACCTCTGCTAGTCCCGTGAATGACCCACATTCTGAACCTACTATTTCTAGGGGTGTGTCCCAATGAGGTAAGCAGTAGAAGGATGGCTCACTGTGCCATAGTCATGGCAACCGAATGAATGGGAAGGATGCATGTCATCAACAGCCCGGGATGACAGCTCTCACTGCCCCTGGGCCAGGATACAGCCCACCTGTGAGAAGGTGGAATTCAGTTGAGTTCATCCCATGTTCAGTGAGAGCCTACATGTGTTGTGAGCTAAAAACATTTATAAATAATTAGTATCTGATTTTAAGAGTTATATTTTCCCTTAGAGGAGATGAAGGATGCAGAAATGTACTGAAACCCTTTAAGTGATAAAATACAATGTAACAGGAATTCATAGGAGAAGAATTGGTTACTTAACAGCTGTGGAGAAAGATGATGAGTTTGCTTTTGGCTATGTTGACATGAATTTTTGGCAGGAGATGACTGGCTGCCTGCTAGAAAACAGAACTAGGAGCAAATGATTGTTAAAGGTATGGAGATGGATGATATAAAGGAAGGATAATTATAACACTTTATACACAGATAATTCTTTCCAGTTTTCACAGGCATCTCTCTGCTTTCTTTTATTTTTTCAGTTAGTCAAAAAAATATACATATATTGAACTCAGACCATATATATATTATTTCCAAAGTTTCTAAAATAAGGATTAGATACAATAAATTTCAATTATTTACCACAGAAATTAGGCCTTAACATGTGAATTCACAAAGTTTTAGGAGACAACAGAAAATTCGTTGGAACTAATAAGATACTTTAGTAAGGTTATTGATTTTAAAATAAAGATATAGAAGTTACTAGATTTCCATAATGTAAAAAAAAAAAAAGAAAAGAGATCCTGTTCACAAAATAAACAATAAAAATAATTTGTTGGCTTTATTTCACTACTTAATTTTATTTCTTTATTATGTTAGAAATAATCCTGATACAAATGTAGAGGATCTAAGATAGAAAATTATATTACTTTACTGAGGGGTAAGTTGTACTTTTTGGTAAATGATGTCATGATCCCAGGTAGGAAAAACTATTGACCCTATCAGTTTTTATAATATTCAGACAATCTGTATAAAAATTCTAGGAGGGTTTTCTTGGAACTTGACAGAGTGATGATATATTTTTTTTTTCCTTTTATTTTTTCTGGGTTAAGAATGAATGAGCCCATAATTTAAAAAAACAAAAATGAGCAGGTCATGCACTCAGATATTAATACATTACAATGCCACATTAATTTTTATTGAGTACATTAGAATAAAATTGTCTCATCAGTTAAACAGAATAGAAAATTATAACATCAACTACAAAATTATTTTATGAAATGATGCTTTCTTTTTTTTTTTTTTTTTTTGCGGTATGCGGGCCTCTCACCGTTGTGGCCTCTCGTCGCAGAGCACAGGCTCCGGACACGCAGGCTCAGCGGCCATGGCTCATGGGCCTAGCCGCTCCGCGGCATGTGAGATCTTCCCGGACTGGGGCACGAATCTGTGTCCCCTGCATTGGCAGGCGGACTCTCAACCACTGTGCCACCAGGGAAGCTCTGAAATGGTGCTTTTTAAAATTAAAGAATATTTAGATTTTGACACAATTACACTTTTATAATCATAGTTTATTTTATAATCAAAAAATAAGCAATAAAGCCTAAGTGAGAACCTGGTAATAGAGTAGATATGCAGCATACAGAGGACTCTCTTGAAGGAATGTCCAGACTCTTCACCTGCTGCCGCCTTCTGCCCGAGAGCGTGGTGACTGCAGCTTCCCATTCTCTTTGTATCTCAACCATTTTCATTGTATCTCAACCATTTTCATTAAAAGGAGCTTTTACCTGCAGTGAATTTAACAATTGAGGCATCATTTGGGTTATTATGGCTTTGGATTCAGAAAATAAAACTTAGGCCATGTGGGAAACGTCTACTAGTAAAGTATGTTGGAGTACTTTCCAACTGTTCTAATAGGTTGGTGTCTTCTCATTATGGACAAATAGGCTTTGGGAGGTTAACATATGAATGCAATAGTCAAAGATTTTTTTTTTATAAAAAAAGTGGCATGTTAACTAATTCACTAATTATATTTTATTAACTTTATATATTGCTGTGTGTCATTATAAATATTAACTAAGTGATGTTTATTACTTATATTAACTCAGTATCTTATATGTTAACTAATTGTATATTATATTAGCTAAGTATATTAACCAAGTAATATTTTATTATTAAATGTATATTAGTTCTCAAGCTATGTAAATTGCATGCAACATTATCTAATGTTTAAAATTGTATTTCTCAGATGTTGACAGAAATCAACATGTGGAGCTGTCTCAATTAGCAATTCATAGGTAGTAATCCCATTTGGTGTGGTCCTCTAAAAACAGTTATTTAGTAAATGAAATTGATTTCAGTACTTTCTCAAAAGTAGTAATGCTAGTAAAATATTATTATTTAAAGATATAATATAATTAACCAGTTGTAGATTTTTTATCATTTCTGACACCAGCAAACCTAGACAGTCCTTAACGATATTTGAAAATCTCTCACTAAAATAATGTTCCATTTCTCTTTGTAACAGAATTATACATTTCTGTTCTATATTTGCATAATGAATACCTCGGTATTTTTTATTTCCCAGGCGTATTGACTTGAAGTTGATTTAGAATTCACAGGCATTTGTCTTAAATCCTAAATGCTATTCTCAGATATTAAACAAATTGATAATACATTGGGTGGGAAACTCACTGACACTTCCTGTGATTTACTTTTCTGGTAATATCCCTTACCCGTGCTTGGTTTGGTGGCTTGCCAATGTAATAGGGATTTGAAAAAGTCAAGCAACTTGGAGATTCTGAAGTGAAAAGAACTGTACAAATATAAAATATATTTTCAGTCATCCCCTAATGTTGAATTTGAAGTCCAGACCATTTCATAATAATAGTCATCATTGTGTTAAACCCAGTTTTTCTGGGAGGTAGGATGCAGAAGTGGCTTCGAGTTTCTCAGCTGATTAAGAACAAGGCAAAAATTAGTATTTTTGCATTCATTTGTCTAAAATTATAGGATTGATTTCTACCCAGTTATAGTTGGATAACTATATAGTTATAATTATGGCTCAATGCTCGGTGACCTATTTTCTGGCATTATTATCCTACCTACATGAAGAGTTGATGTAGTGATTTATAAAGTAAAAGACTGAAAGAAAAAACCCAGTATTTTAACAACTTGAAACTGTCAAGAGAGTCTCTAATGATACAACAGCAAAAAGTAAAATGATTGCTAATCAATGGAAAAATCAACCTCTGTTTAAAATGTGGCAACTTGAGATAGGTAATTTTATCTAGTGAAGCTATCTACTAAGGGATACTGAAAAGAATTTAGAAAAATGTGGTGACTGCTCAGAAGTAAATCATGTTATCATGTCAATTTTGACTGCTAGAAAACTTCCAAGAGTGGGAGAAAGGAAAATGAAAAGTTATTCCTAAAGAATCTCTTTATTATTTTAAAGAAAAGAGAGGATGCCATGCCTTGTTTTTTGAAGCTTTCTTTTGTAGATGAAGGTACTTTAGAAAAATGGAAATTGACACCATTCATGGTCCAGTCTTCATAATTGATAGCTATTTTGCTTTTACAGTTATTATTTTCTTTTAAATCAGACAATTCCTCTAACCTTAATCTCAAAGTCCTCTAATCTTAAGCATTCTACTTGTGGTTTTGCTTCTTTCTTTTTCCATTTCCCTGGGAATTGGCTTGACTAATAATTCTCTTTTGCTTTTACATTTAATTTCTCCTACTCTACTTGTTTGGTTCCCTCAGCCTATAGAAAAAATGTATTTGTATTCTACAACCTAAAAAGAAAATGAAATAAAATGTTAGACTACCATACTTATCATCTTCTCATATTTCACTCTTTGTTTTCCTTACAGAGTTAAGAAGTAGATTCTAATCTACTTGGCCTCTGACTAGCTCTTACCTCTTTCAGCCTTGTCATCTACCCTCTACTCCTTCCCCTTCTCTGTGATACTATGTCTGACAGTCTCTAGGGAACGTTCACTCATGAAATCTTTGTGCTCTTATTTTCTAGTTCTTGACTGCTTCACCTTTGGAAAGAGGGGGGCATTGAATAGTATTAACTATACTTTCTCTTTCACTGTATTACTTCTTACTTGTAAGATTTAAATATCTGTGCTTGAGAAGTAGGACAGCCTGATCTCAACCACATTGAGCTGAAATGTCACCATGACATACCAACCCTGTGTAAGTTGCCATGTTTATTTCTGCCTAATTTTTCATACCTCCCCTCTACCTTTTAGGTTTTCTTCCTTTTTTCTCCTTCTTTTAAAATATATTTTCATTTCTTGATCCAGTGCTAATTCTCTCACTGATCTGGCGTTCAGTGGGTGGAAATGTTGGAGTGTGACTATGAGGAATGATGAGACATCTGTATCACAGGTGGATGAGGACGGCAAGGATCTGTAATCTGACAATGTTAAGGGATTGAGCCTAACTGCAGTGGGAGAGAATTGTCACACCCCGGGGAGCAACTTCATGCTCCAGTGTTTACTCCCTATAGGGTTATTCCAACTGTGTGCTGTCCTCAGGGGGTGCACTCACATTCTAGGAGATTTAGTACAAAGAAAGAGGTGAAGGAACAGGAGTCCAGGTGACAGCAATCACTTCACAGCAGGACCCCAGCTCATTGCTGGGACATGAAAAGAGGTTCCTGGGTACCTGAGAGTAATAACAACCCTGGACTAGAGTTTGGGATCCAGGGTTGGCATATAGCTCCAGTGGAGAGCTGGAGGGCTATGTAGATCACTTAGGTCACAGGCCCAAATACATGACCTCAGAGATCTATGCTGAAGGAATCTGAAGTAGAGTTTTTCTGTTGACCCCCTTCTCCAAATATCACTCTTCATATTTTTGAATAGGAAATAATTATTTCTTATTCTTGTTACCAGGCCCAGATAGATGCTCCTGGGGAAGCGCTAGTCCCTTAAGGAGCCATGAACCAGAATTCTGGCTGGCTCAGGGATTCTTAAAGGGTTTTATTGATTCATGGCTCTACAACATCAGGCAAGGAGGAAGGTGTCCTTGGAGAAGTACATTTCACAGAGCATCTTATTCAGTCCTTTCCCAGTTCTAACCCTCCCTTTGGCTGTGGAAATCAACATAGTTATTTATCATAGAGGCTCACCCCAGGCCTCATCTCCTTCTCTGATGTTCTGTAAAGTTATTCTGACTGCAGACATCTGGTAACCCCCATACTGGGTTAAGAAGATCATACGTTTTCTATGTATTTGTTTACATTAGAGTGAGGGTAGAGAGAGGAGAGGAGAGGGCCCCATCAAAATACTGTAAACACACTGGTAAGGAAAATGCAAGATGTAGCTCATGTTCTAAAGCAATTAGCAAAGTGGAGAGACAAATGCATACAAATAAAAGCCAGTAAGCAGGACCATTTAACTTTTGAAAAGCAATTTCAGATTTCTAATTCAGGTGCTAAAAAGATGGAGCAGGCAAGCTCAGCAATCTTCTGCCTGTCTGAGTTCATGCCAATATTTCTGAAGGCTTAATATCTGTACAATTATTATGTCTGTTATTCTTTAATACATTTATTAGTACTCCTTAATAATGCTCTCTGCTATATTCCTATGAAGTGGTTCCCACTTAATTGGCTTTTAGAAGTAGCCTAGGACATTGGGAAGAGCCCAGAACTTGGATTCAAATGCCTGGCTACTACTTAAAGCCCTGTAAGTAACAAAGGATGTGTGACCTTAAGTTACCGAGATAGCATCTCTAACCCTTGGAATAAGGTTTAGGCACAGGAGAGCTAAGATCCTTCATAAAGGTGTAAAGGAGAAATGCTTACTGAACAGGTATAGTTACCACAGTGCTTAAATGCTGTGGCATGCACCTATATACATAGTATGCACCTAACCTTCTGTGTGTGTGTGGCAGGGGTGAGATTAGGGAGGGTGAAATCAGAGAAGAATTCCTGGAGGACGTGGTGCATGAGTAGGAATTAACGTGATGAGTGTGAATGAGACTGCTTCTCAGACAGAAAGAACATCCTTGCATGCAGAGGTGTGGTGGGTAGAGGAAACGTAAGCTATTTGGTTCTGGAGCCCAGGGAGAAATCTGGCTAAGTCGGTGAGCTGGAGGAAGCTTCTAGAGGCTTGTAGGCCTTGAAAGGGGCTGGGCTTCAACCTGAAGGCACTAGGGAGTTGCTGGTGATCTAAGCAGGGGAATGTATGCATGGTCAGATTTGTGTTTTTAAATATCTCTTTGGCTGCAGAGTGGAGAATGGATTGGAAAAGGGCAAGGCTGCAGTGCAGCGAGAGTGATTAGGGCGAGAGGTTATGAATGTCTGAGGACATTGTGAGAACAGGAATGGGAAGAAGTGGATGGATCTGAACCACATTGAAGGAGTAGAATCAACAGGCCTTGAGGACTGTACTTATTTTCATTTATTGAAAGAGTTAATGCTTTGTATAGTAAGCTTTAATTATGTAAAAAAAAACAAACATTTTTACAGGTCCAGTTGTGAAGTCTTGAGAATTTTCAGTCTTTTGTGGGATATTTGTTTTTTTATGTAATATAACTTTCTTGCATTGATTTCTTTTTTCTGGCTCTTAATTTACTTAACTTACATTCCTCCCAATATAATTATGAAATGCCTGCTAATTTATAGATATGTGTTTTGAACATTTTATTCCAAATTCTACAATATCTAGGATTTTTCTAATTTAGTTTAAGCTATTTATGTTTAATCGAGCTCCAATTAGTGTGTGCTTTCTAATGTTTATTTTACTTTTAAAAAACAACAAACTTTTACACACACTTTAAAAAAGTGGAGACATTTTCCCATGTGGTAGGACGTAATAGTAATAACAGGGTTAGTAGGGTCCAGCAATTCTCATATCTTCTCTGAATCAATCTGCCCTTTTTTACTCTGGCAAATTAAACTCACCAAAATGTACTTTTAATCCTTCCTAGCTAGAAACATTCAGTGGTGTTTTAGCATTCTTTATCACACACTGACATCTGGTGGCTAAATAGAACATTAACCCATACTCCAGTGGGTTTCTGTCTAACTGTAAGCATAGCACAACCTAAATACACACTGTGCGGCCAAACTCAGGGGATGTAAATATGGAGAGGGTGTAGCCTGCCTTCAGAGAACTGTTAGTCTGCTTGTGACAACTTTTGTAAACTAATGTTATACAGTGGATGTTGCATTAATCCCTTTTGGAAAAGTTTGTAGCCCTGGGAAGGTGGTAAAGATGGATACAGATGCAAATGAGTTTATAGCAAGAGATGCTCAAGGCAGGGTGGAGTTTTGAGGGGTTCTACTGGCTGAGTGTGAGACAGTCAGCCAACATCTGGGACAAGGTATTCTTCCTGAGCCAGGAAGCAGGGACCCATTTATCCAGTATCATCATTTATTGCTGAGAAATCTTATTCTGGAACATTGTTGCCTCCCATGTCTTCTTGCTTCCCAGAAACTTTAGCTTTATAAGGTGTTATAAGCCTAGGAGTATTTCCTGATAGCATCATTTACTTTTCTGTCATGTCTTATTATAATTACACCAAGGAAATATCCCAAGACAATTTAATTTCTCTTCTACATTTCAATTAGCAAACATGGAGCTACAAAACGTCATTGTGCAAAACAGCAGAATGATATTTGAAATATCCTTCTTGAAAATTGTGGTTCAAATTCTCACTTATTTGCCTCCCTGATGTCTTTAATCAAAAGTATTATATTTCCAATCAAGTTCTATTTCTTTTCACAAGGGAAAATGTAAGAACCTATATTTTCCCCAAGATAATATTTTTCTCCTTTAAGAATATTGACTGATTCTGTGGATCTGAGTTCACCTTTATTTCAAATAATTAGTACTAAATCTAACAGTGAATATTGACATAATTGATTATCATATTCTAAACTGTCTAAATATGTGATGGCAAATATGATTTTGATTATCATTTATTTATTAGCCATACTATAAACTTTGGGAACCAAACAAGTCCTTTTATCTAGTGAACTGTTTAGTGGTGAAACGTGTGATTTCTTTAAAACGCTCACCTCCTTGGTCTTATTTTTTTATGATTTCTTGTGTTAGAGTGCTTGTCTGTACTTAGCCCTCCAGAATTATACCTTCCCCTTCTTGTGTGTTTCCTATGGTACAGTAATGAGGATGTACTTGGTACTCATTTTTAAGATTTAGTTTGATTCTGTGGTGAACTACACACTCACACACACACAGCTCTTCCTAAAACACTCATTTGGATTTCTCATCAAACAAATTCCTTAACATACTTCCAGAACTTCTCCAGCAGCATGTTCGGGAAACTTTACTATAACCTATTGTGTCCCATTGTTCATTTCTCCAAATGTTCTCTTATACCCTGTTTTGTTCTTATTACACACATTCATTGAGCTAAGGCGGTAGGGAAATGGTTACCCATGGATGCACGTGTGGCAGAAAAATTTGCAGGCAGCTGATGTAACTGAGGGCATTAGTCCTGTGTTCATCCTCCTGGTTACACTAGTCACGCTGGTGGACAATGTTACATCATGGTGTAGGGCAAACAAAACAAGCTCGTGTCTGAATCCAGCCACAGAACTCTTCCTTCTATGCCTCTGCTTCTGAATCTATAAAATGGGCTAATAATATTGACTCCTCAAAATTGTGATAGTAATTTTATGAGATGAACATTCATAGGTGCCTAATCCACGGTAGGCTAGTTATTACCTTTTTCTCCTACCTCTCTTAACAGAAATGTCAGCCAGACGTCTTCTACCCAAAGTTAGTGTTAAAGCTGTTCCCTAGAAGTCTTAGGGATCAGTACCTGACTGAAAAGTTGTTAATGTCACTTGACAGTATTTATAGATACAGTAATACCATTCACTATTCTGCGGCCATATCTACACCATGATGCACAACAGCCTCCAAAGAAGGTTTGACCAAAGCATAAGCAATGTTTTTTTTTTTTTTTTTTTTTTTGCGGTACGGGGGCGTCTCACTGTTGTAGCCTCTCCCGTTGCGGAGCACAGGCTCCGGACGCGCAGGCTCAGCGGCCATGGCTCACGGGCCCAGCCGCTCCACGGCATGTTGGATCTTCCCGGACCGGGGCACGAACCCGTGTCCCTTGCATCGGCAGGTGGACTCCCAACCACTGCGCCATCAGGGAAGCCCAAGCAATCTTTTTTTACAAAAAAAAAAAGTATTAGTATTTTTTATTGATGTATAGTTGTTTAATAGTGTTGTGTTAATTTCTGCTGTACAGCAAAGTCATTCAAATATATATATATATGTATGTATATATATGTATGTTCTTTTTATATTCTTTTCTATTATGGTTTATCATAGGATATAGAATATAGTTCCCTGTGCTCTACAGTAGGACCTTATTGTTTCTCCATTCTATATGTAATAGTTTGTGTCTGCTAACCCCAACCTCCCAGTCCATCCCTCCCCCACCCCCTTCCCCCTTGGTAACCACAAGTCCATTCTTTAGGTCTATATCAGTGAGTCTGTTTCTGTTTCATAGATAAGTTCATTTGTGTCATATTTTAGATTCCACATATAAGTGATATCATATGACATTTGTCTTTCTCTTTCTGACTTCACTTAGTATGATCATCTCGAATTGCATCCATGTTGCCAAAGCATAAGCAATCTTGAAAGGTGGGCAATTATGCATCACAGGGGAAAAACCCAAGCAGAGACTAAATAACCACCTGGCTGAAGGATGAGTCTTAAAGTGAGAACTTGTACGTCCTGTGCTAACACTGAGTGTGTAAGCTTTCTCATTGTGTTTATTTGGAAATTCTCTTTGCTTTACTGGCTTCTGATGTAGTGAAAGCCACCTTTCGCTTCACATTAAGCATCCGATTTCTTCAGGTTTGGGGGTCTCTGAGATGCTCATAGTACGCCTGGAAGGAAGAGGGGCGACTCAGAGAAAGGGGTGGGGAGAGAGGATGAAATGATGGTTCCTTCTCTCCCCAGGGACCACAGTGTAAAGGAATTTATCACTTTTTTAACATGTTCTTTTAACAACATGATATCTTTTCAGCACAGTTAATTAGCAAGACACGCCACTTGTTATAAAGATGTAATACAAAAACTAGGAAAAAATAAAGCAGTGTGAAAAGACAGTGTTGAATCCTACATTTGATTAATGCTCAGCTTTTCTATCACTAATATTCTCTTGAAAATTTCCAGGATTCTCAGTTGTGGAGAGGAGTAAGACTTCCCCATGTTCTAGAATGAGGATGGACCTATATTTCCCAGACTAGAATATACACTTACAGGTCAGAGAGAATTTCTAATATAGAAATTTCTAATACAGGGATTTCTAATTCAGAAAATCAAACATTAATAGTACTAAAAGTCCTCTTGTTCCGGTCTAGCCCATATAAGCCAATTTATAAATGTAAGAAGTGATTTCCAGAGAGATCAAACATTTTGCTCAAACTTGACACAAGTAATTATTCTCATAACCGAAGGAGGAATACAAGTCTTTTGATTTCAGCTGTATTGGCGAAGAATGGGGTGGGAGGTGTTATCATTACCATCTCCATCAACTCCCTAAAGATACCCCAATAATCACACAATCTAAGTAGAAGAATATGCTCACTGTGCAAATGCAGCCTCCAGGCAGGTCCTTTCTTACTCCCAACCAGTTTCCCTCTCCTAAAACTGTCCTAGGAAGAAATTCTGGAGCCAACACTGCTTGTTTCCCAGGTCCCTGCTTCAGTTGCTCCTCTGAAAGGACTACAAACATAAATGTGCATCTCTCTGTTTGAAAATAACTTAATAGCATCTTCCATAATGCTTCTTCAGCTTATTCTGATCACTGAGGGCTTGGCACAGTCTTTAAGCACAGAAACATCACCAATCAGAAAAAAAAGTTTTCTGCAGAACAACTTTTTTTTTTTTTTTTTACAAAGACCTGTCACAGATTTGAAGATGACATTTGGGGATATCTGAAGGAGGAGAAGATCTCTAAGGTTGGAAAAGATAACGTACTTTATCTGTCACTGACCCCGCAGAGTGTAGCAGCCCTTTGGCATGTGGATGCAGGCTGTTTTTATTTCCAGATTCTCTCGAGCCTACATACCAGATTCACTTTTAAAATATGGAGCAGAAAATAAACCTGAAGTGACACAAGGCAAAGGCAGACTTAATAATAACATTCTAGCACCTAAGAACTTATTTATGCAATAAGGAGATATGAAAAACCAAATTTGTAGTGAAAATATCCAAAAAAACCTGAATATCTCCCAGATATTTTCTCTAGGTAGCAGTGACTATGAGTATTTTTCCCCTGTATTTCTCATTTCCCAAACTTTCTCTCACTAATATTCCTTAATTTAGAAAAATATTTTGCTTGAAAAAATTTAAAACTGTTTGCAGACATGTTGCAAATATAAAAATAAAGAATACCACATATTCTTTACCTAGATTTACCTATTCTTAGTAGTTTTCTCCATTTGCTGTGTCATTTGTCATCTCTCTCTGTCTCTCCGAGGCACACAAACTCTTTATTTTTAAATGGTTAAAAGCAACCTTATTTTATACATACACACACATACACACACACACACACACACACACAGACACACATGCCCAGACAAACAGTAGAGAATCTCTCCCAAATTATTTCCATTAAGAATTACAGATTTGGGCTTCCCTGGTGGTGCAGTGGTTGAGAGTCCGCCTGCCGATGCAGGGGACTCGGGTTCGTGCCCCAGTCCTGGAAGATCCCACAGGCCGCGGAGTGGCTGGGCCCGTGAGCCATGGCTGCTGAGCCTGCATATCCGGAGCCTGTGCTCTGCAACGGGAGAGGCCACAACAGTGAGAGGCCCGGGAAAAAAGAATTACAGATTTATAAAAGGGGTGACATCAGAGCACCTATAAACTGGCTAGTTTGACTAGTTCAAAAAATTATTAATTTAATGGAGGGCTGTAGTTACAACAAAATCTCCGCAGATATTGACTTTACACAGTAATTACCATGAAAAATTGTGTCCTTAAAACTAGATGGTTAAATAAAGTAATCACTTATCTAAATTTGACTAATCCATGCCCACATATTCTCAATTTTAGTGTTAAACAACAACAACAACAACAACAACAACAACAAAACACTAAATAGAGTTAAGTATGTTCCCGGTGGATCATCGTATAATATATATGTGTGTATATATATATATATATATATATATATATATATATATATATATATATATTTACATCATTATTGGAGTATAATTGGTTTACAATGGTGTGTTAGTTTCTGCTTTATAACAAAGTGAATCAATTATACATATACATATGTTCCCATATGTGCGTGGGTTTATCTCTGGGCTTTCTATCCTGTTCCATTGATCTATCTTTCTGTTTTTGTGCCAGTACAATACTGTCTTGATTACTGTAGCTTCGTAGTATAGTCTGAAGCCAGGGAGCCTGATTCCTCCAGCTCCGTTTTTCATTCTCAAGATTGCTTTGGCTATTCAGGGTCTTTTGTGTTTCCATACAAATTGTGAAATTTTTTGTTCTAGTTCTGTGAAAAATGCCAGTGGTAGCTTGATAGGGATTGCATTGAATCTGTAGATTGCTTTGGGTAGTAGAGTCATTTTCATAATGTTGATTCTTCCAATCCAAGAACATGGTATATCTCTCCATCTATTTGTATCATCTTTAATTTCTTTCATCAGTGTCTAATAATTTTCTGCATACAGGTCTTCTGTCTCCTTAGGTAGGTTTATTCCTAGATATTTTATTCTTTTTGTTGCAGTGGTAAATGGGAGTGTTTTCTTGATTTCACTTTTAGATTTTTCATCATTAGTGTATAGGAATGCCAGAGATTTCTGAGCATTCATTTTGTATCCTGCTACTTTACCACATTCATTGATTAGCTCTAGTAGTTTTCTGGTAGCATCTTTAGGATTCTCTATGTATAGTGTCATGTCATCTGCAAACAGTGACAGCTTTACTTCTTCTTTTCCGATTTGGATTCCTTTTATTTCCTTTTCTTCTCTGATTGCTGTGGCTAAAACTTCCAAAACTATGTAGAATAACAGTGGTGAGAGTGGGCAACCTTGTCTTGTTCCTGATTTTAGTGGAAATGCTTTCAGTTTTTCACCATGGTGGACGATGTTGGCTGTGGGTTTGTCATATATGGCCTTTGTTATGTTCAGGAAAGTTCCCTCTTTGCCTACTTTCTGCAGGGTTTTTATCATAAACAGGTGTTGAATTTTGTTGAACGCTTTCTCTGCATCTATTGAGATGATCATATGGTGTTTCTCCTTCAGTTTGTTAATATGGTGTTATCATGTTGATTGATTTGCATATATTGAAGAATCCTTGCATTCCTGGAATAAACCCCACTTGATCATGGTGTATGATCCTTTTAATGTGCTGTTGGATTCTGTTTGCTAGTATTTTGTTGAGGATTTTTGCATCTATGTTCATCAGTGATGTTGGCCTATAGTTTTCTTTCTTTGTGACATCCTTGTCTGGATTTGGTATCAAGGTGATGGTGGCCTCGTAGAATGAGGTTGGGAGTGTTCCTCCCTCTGCTATATTTTGGAAGAGTTTGAGAAGGATAGGTGTTAGCTCTTCTCTAAAAGTGTGAAAGAATTCGCCTGTGAGCCATCTGGTCCTTGGCTTTTGTTTGTTGGAAGATTTTTAATCACAGTTTCAATTTCAGTGCTTGTGATTGGTCTGTTCATATTTTGTATTTCTTCCTGATTCATTCTTGGCAGGTTATGCATTTCTATGCATTTGTCCCTTTCTTCCAGGTTTTCCATTTTATTGGCATAGAGTTTCTTGTAGTAATCTCTCATGATCTTTTGTATTTCTGCAGTGTCAGTTGTTACTTCTCCTTTTTCATTTCTAATTCTATTAATTTGAGTCTTCTTCCTTTTTTTCTTGATGAGTTTGGCTAATGGTTTGTCAATTTTGTTTATCTTCTCAAAGAACCAGGTTTTAGTTTTTTTTGGTCTTTGATATCGTTTCCTTCATTTCTTTTACATTTATTTCTGATCTGATTTTTATGATTTCTTTCCTTCTGTTAATTTTGGGTTTTTTTTTTTGTTCTTCTTTCTCTAATAGCTTTAGGTGCAAGGTTAGGTTGTTTATTCGAGATGTATCCTGTTTCTTAAGGTAGGATTTTATTGCTATAAACTTCCATCTTAGAACTGCTTTTGCTGCATCCCATACATTTTGGGTCGTTGTGTCTCCATTGTCATTTGTTTCTATGTATTTTTTTTATTTCCTCTTTGATTTCTTCAGTGATCACTTCGTTATTAAGTAGTGTATTGTTTAGCCTCCATGTGTTTGTATTTTTTACAGATCTTTTCCTGTAATTGATATCTAGTCTCATAGCGTTGTGATCGGAAAAGATATTTTATACAATTTCAATTTTCTTAAATTTACCAAGGCTTGATTTGTGTCCCAAGATATGATCTGTCCTGGAGAATGTTGCATGAGCACTTGAGAAAAATGTGTATTCTATTGTTTTTGGATAGAATGTCCTATAAATATCAATTAAGTCCATCTTGTTTAATGTATCATTTAAAGCTTGTGTTTCCTTATTTACTTTCATTTTGGATGATCTGTCCATTGGTGAAAGTAGGGTGTTAAAGTCCCCTACTATGAATGTGTTACTGTCGATTTCCCCTTTTATGGCTGTTAGTATTTGCCTTATGTATTGAGGTGGTCCTATGTTGGGTGCATAAATATTTACAATTGTTATATCTTCTTCTTGGATTGATCCCTTGATCATTATGTAGTGTACTTCTTTGTCTCTTGTAATAGTCTTTATTTTAAAGTCTATTTTGTCTGATATGAGAATTGCTACTCCAGCTTTCTTTTGGTTTTCCTTTGCATGGAATATTTTTTTCCATCCCCTTACTTTCAGTCTGTATGTGCCTCTAGGTCTGAAGTGGGTCTCTTGTAGACAGCATATATCTGGGTCTTGTTTTTGTATCCATTCATCCAGTCTGTGTCTTTTGGTTGGAACACTTAATCCATTCACATTTAAGGTAATTATTGATATGTATGTTCTTATTACCATTTTCTTAATTGTTCTCCGTTTGTTATTGTAGGTCTTTTCCTTCTCTTGTGTTTCCTGCCTAGAGAAGTTCCTTTAGCATTTGTTGTAAAGTTGGTTTGGTGGAGCTGAATTCTCTTAGCTTTTGCTTGTCTGTAAAGGTTTTAATTTCTCTGTCAAATCTGAATGAGATCCTTGCTGTGTAGAGTAATCTTGGTTGTAAATTTTTCTCCTTCATCACTTTAAATATGTCCTGCCACTCCCTTCTGGCTTGCAGAGTTTCTGCTGAAAGATCAGCTGTTAACCTTATGGGGATTCCCTTGTATGTTATTTGTTGTTTTTCCCTTGGTGCTTTTAATATGCTTTCTTTGTATTTAATTTTGGATATTTTGATTAATATGTGTCTTGATGTGTTTCTCCTTGGATTTATCCTGTGTGGGACTCTCTGTGCTTCCTGGACTTGATTAACTATTTCCTTTCCTATATTAGGGAAGTTTTCAACTATAATCTCTTCAAATATTTTCTCAGTCCCTTTCTTTTTCTCTTGTTCTGGAACCCCTATAATCAGAATGTTGTTGTGTTTAATGTTGTCCCAGATGTCTCTGAGACTGTCCTCAATTCTTTTCATTCTCTTTTCTTTATTCTGCTCTGCAGTAGTTATTTCCACTATTTTATCTTCCAGGTCACTTATCCGTTCTTCTGCCTCAGTTATTCTGCTATTGATCCCTTCTAGAGAATTTTTACTCTCATTTATTGTGCTGTTCATCACTTTGTTTGCTCTTTAGTTCTTCTAGGTCCTTGTAAAACATTTCTTGTGTTTTCTCCATTCTATTTCCAAGATTTTGGATCATATTTACACTCATTATTCTGAATTCTTTTCCAGGTAGACTGCCTATTTCCTCTCCATTTATTAGGTCTGGTGGGTTTTTGCCTTGCTCCTTCATCTGCTGTGTATTTCTCTGTCTTCTCATTTTGCTTATCTTACTGTGGTTAGGGTCTCCTTTTTGCAGGCTGCAGGTTTGTAGTTTCCTTTGTTTTTGGTGTTTGTCCCCAGTGGCTAAGGTTGGTTCAGTGGGTTGTGTAGGCTTCCTGGTGTAGGGGACTAGCGCCTGTGTTCTGGTGGATGAGGCTGGATCTTGTCTTTCTGGTGGGCAGGACCACATCTGATGGTGTGTTGTGGGGTGTCTGTGGCCTTATTATGATTTTAGGCAGCCTCTCTGCTAATGGGTGGGGTTGTGTTCTTGTCTTGCTAGTTGTTTGGCATAGGGTGTCCTGCACTGTAGCTTGCTGGTCATTGAATGAAGCTGGGTCTTGGCGTTAAGATGGAGATCTCTGGGAGATTTTCACTGTTTGATATTACGTGGAGCTCGGAGGTCTCTTGTGGACCAATATCCTGAACTTGGCTCTCCCACCTCAGAGGCACAGCCCTGATGCCTGGCTGGTGCACCAAGAGCCTGTCATCCACGTGGCTCAGAATAAAAGGAAGAAAAAAGAAGAAAGAAAGAAAGAAAGAAAAAGAAAAGAAAGAAAGAAAGAGTAAGGCAAAATAAAATAAATTTACTAAAATTAAAAAAAAATTATTAATATTTTTTTAAAAACATAATTTAAAAAAAAAAGAAGGAAAGAAAGAAGAGAGCAACCAAACTAAAAAACAAATTCACCAATGATAACAAGTGCTAAAAACTATACTAAAAACGAAAACAAAAATGGACAGACAGAACCCTAGGACATATAGTAAAAGCAAAGCTATACAGACAAAATCACACACAGAATCATACACATACACACTCACAAAAAGAGAAAAAGGGAAAATCAATTATATATATATATATATATATATATATATATATATATATATATATATATATATATATATATCATTGCTCCCAAAGTCCACCTCCTCAATTTGGGGTGATTCATTGTCTATTCAGGTATTCCACAGATGCAGGCTACATCCAGTTGATTGTGGAGATTTAATCCTCTGCTCTTGTGGCTGCTGGGAGAGATTTCCCTTTCTCTTTGTTCACACAGCTCCTGGGGTTCACCTTTGGATTGGGCTCCGCCCGTGCGTGTAGGTCGCCTGAGGGCGTCTGTTCTTCGCTCAGACAGGACGGGGTTAAAGGAGCAGCTGATTTGGGGGCTCTGGCTCACGCAGGCCAGGGGAAGGGAGGGGCACGGAGTGCGGGGCGAGCCTGCGTCTGCAGAGGCTGACGTGACGTTGCACCAGCCTGAGGCGCGCCGTGCGTTCTCCCCGAGAAGTTGTCCCTGGATCCCGGGACCCTGGCAGTGGCGGGCTGTACAGGCTCCCCGAAGGGGGGTGTGGATAGTGACCTGTGCTCGCACACAGGCTTCTTGGTGGCGGCAGCAGCAGCCTTAGCGTCTCACGCCCGTCTCTGTTCCGCGCTGTTAGCCACGGCTCCCGCCCATCTCTGGAGCTCCTTTAAGCAGTGCTCTTAATCCCCTCTCCTCGAGCACCAGGAAACAAAGAGGGAAGAAAAAGTCTCTTGCCTCTTCAGCAGGTCCAGACTTTTCCCCGGACTCCCTTCTGGCTAGCCGTGGTGCACTAACCCCTTCAGGCTGTGTTTACGCCGCCAGTCCTCTCCCTGCGCTCCGACCGAAGCCCGAGCCTCAGCTCCCAGCCCCCACCCACCCCGGCGGGTGAGCAGACAAGCCTCTCAGGTTGGTGAGTGCCGGTCGGCACCAATCCTCTGTGCGGGAGTCTCTCCGCTTTGCCCTCCGCACCCCTGTTGCTGTGCTCTCCTCCGTGGCTCTGAAGCTTCCCCACTCCGCTACCCTCCATCTCTGCCAGTTAAGGGGCTTCCTAGTGTGTGGAAACCTTTCCTCCTTCAGAGCTCCCTCCCACTGGTGCAGGTCCCATCCCTATCCTTTTGTCTCTGTTTATTCTTTTTTCTTTTGCCCTACCCAGGTACGTGGGGAGTTTCTTGCTTTTTGGGAGGTCTGAGGTCTTCTGCCAGCGTTCAGTAGGTGTTCTGTAGGAGTTGTTCCAGGTGTAGATGTATTTCTGATGTATCTGTGGGGAGGAAGGTGATCTCCACATCTTACTCTTCCGCCACCTTGAAGCTCCTCCCAAGGTTAATTTTCTTATCACTTAACCGCTGCCAGGCTAGAGTAGAATAGAGGACTCCAAGAGATAAATAACTATCGCGAAACCACGTACAGTGTTACTAGTTTAAACTCATGCAGTTGAGACCTGCTGACATGTAATGCAGGCCTTACACAGGCTGCATGTGCATAACAGAGATAAGTGGTAGGCGAGGTGGGCCAGTCATTTTTATATTGCTGGATGCTGGAGCGGGTGGAGATTGGGAGGTAAAGGGTAGAACAAGGAGTCTCAGTGGTGTAAAGAAGATAGCAATATAGATAAAGTGAAAGAGCCTAAATGAATTGAGACCAAGAGGAGCATACTAACCGCTAGTACTGCAAACACAGGTGGATAGCACTTATTGAGGCAAGAAGGCTAACAGAGCTGCACTTTCTTAGATGGCAGTTTGCTCAGAAGTAACAGGACTTCTGTCTTTCAAGAAGTCCATGACTTTCCACATGGAGTTTTCATGAACAGTAAAAAGCCACAAATGCCCATGTGTTTCAATTCATATTTTTTTTGAAATGTGTCCCATTAAAAAAATGTGGTAGTAATTTTAGTTTTGGTGCTTAATACGGTCTGGTACAGGGTAAGCCCTCAAGAAACATTTGTTGAATGGAAGAAAGAAGAAATGAGGGACAGTATCTGCTGGAGAGCAGAGGAGGCAAAATGAGTCAGTCAGTTTAGTTAAAGGGTTATAATTACTGTTGAAACTTATTTACATTCAGGACGGTGGAAAGGTATTGATGGTGCAAAATTGTTGATAACACCGACAACAGTAATAATGTGTCATTGACCTTGCACTGTGCTTTAGCTTTTAGGTTTAAATCAATATATCTTGGATTTTGGTTTACTTAAATAAAAATCATCAAGTCATCAAGCCATCTGCCTTAAAAAGCTGTCACTTGTGGAGGTTTAACTTTCCAGGTAACTGTTGTCATGCTAAGGCATCTCTTTCCTTAAACTGCTTCTTCCTCAAGGTCACATCCTTTAAGTTTCAAGAATGACTCTAATTTGCTTTTTTTTTTTTTTTCTTGCCTCTTGGACCATTCATTACATCTCCATCTCCTGGGCTTGCTTCTCTTTCCAGCCACCTAAATGAGGTTTTTCCCTAGAGTTGTATTCTTTACCCTGTTTGATTCTCACTAAAGGGCTTAGAGGGCCTGATGGTTGGGATCCCATGTACCACACATCTATTTCCCTGGTCCAAACTTCTCTCTGGAGCTCTAGACCTGTGTCCATCTGGATATATGACATGTTAATTGGGATGATTTCTAAACATCTAAAATGTTATCAAACTAAATCTAGCGTTGTTCCTCTGTCAAGCCTAACATTTCTTTTTGTAGTTCTTGTTTTAGATAAAGGCGTGACTTTTATGAATGTGTTCATTCAATCCAGAAAACTGAGAGTCTTCTCCACTTTCCTCTCCAGTTAATCTTGAAATCCTATGAATTCAGTTCCTTTTACAACTCTTGACTCAGCCCTCTCACCTTCGTGTTTACGACCATGGTTTATTCAGGCCCATATTGTGGCTGAATCATTGAAATAACTTCCTCACTTCCCCCTACATTCCATCACCTCTGCTGGTGTAGCTTTTCCAAAATGGAAATCAGGTATTATGGGGTTTTTTTAACCAGTGAAATTCCATCTTCAGGATAAACTTTAAAGTTCTTAGCATGGCATCAGATCATTTCAGTAGAACCCTGACTACCTCTTTCATCTCAGATCCTTCTTTTTCTTACCTTCCATTCTAAGTTCTGTCATAATTAACTATGTATTATTCTTCAGTTGTATGATTGCTTTTTCATTCACACATTCCCTCTCATGATATTTCCACTGTCTGAACTTCTTGCCTTTTTTTTTTTTTGCGGTACGCGGGCCTCTCACTGTTGTGGCCTCCCCCGTTACGGAGCACAGGCTCCGGATGTGCAGGCTCAGCGGCCATGGCTCATGGGCCCAGCTGCTCCGCGGCATGTGGGATCTTCCTGGACCGGGGCACGAACCCATGTCCCCTGCATCGGCAGGCGGACTCTCTACCACTGCGCCACCAGGGAAGCCCTGGTGAGGAGTTTTATAGCAATGGTTCAAGGGCCGGGTTGCTGATAAGGATCAGGGTGTGTGCAGGGCCTGCATTCCTTTAATCTGGCCTCAGGTGATCTCCTGATGAGCTCTTGCCTTTTTTTTAACGTAATAAATTGATATTCATTCTTAGCAAGGTGCTTTATTTTTTGAAACTGTCCCTAATTCTCCCAATAACTAAGCCACTATTCCTTTTATGTTACTATTATACTTTGTGTATATTAATAGTAAGTGTATTATTCTGTTTCCAGTTCTGTGTCTACAAATGTGAGCACTAGAAGGACAGAGATCAGGTCTCTCTCATTAATACTTTCATCCATACGGTGAGCAAAAAATAAATGTTTGTTCAATGGATATAAAAGTGAATGTGCTCACTGTTTTGATCTTAGTGGCTCTCTAATATCCACCCATAATGTCTTCCCAGCCTTCCGGACTGATGCCATATCAACTTCCCCACAGGAGATGTGGCATGCCTTCATAAACATTCTATTCTGTTCTAATGGGCATCCATTATCTTCTTGGTTGGGTTAACCCTTTTCAGGTGTCTGTGTTCCAATGTCATACAAAGACTCTATATGATTTAAATTATCATCAACAGATGTACGTCAAAATACAGAGTTCAGAGGAGAACATGACATCCTCATTTAGCACAAAGAAGCTTTTGCAAGCCATGCTGTTTCTTGAAAAGCAATTAACGTATTGCACATTATTCCTGTGAGACACAGACTCTTTCTTTCCCATCTTAATTTGCCTGCTTAAAAATAGACAGAAAAAGATAGATGGGTTTACACTCAAGGTGTATGTATTTCGCTTGTGGCCAATGAACCAATTTCCTTTTCATATTTGCAGAATATTGATAAAATTATTCTTTCATCAGACATGAAATTTGAGTGTATAACCAGTTTGTGGAAATCACCTAGTAATTTATTAGTTTGATAACGGCAATTAAGTCATAATTGCTTCTGAGAAATATAAATTGACTTTCTGTTTTAAATGGATAATTTAACATTCCAAACCACAGACATAGAGTGTAACGAATTTGGAGGCTAAGAAGTTTGTCCCTTCTATTATTAAGCTTAGAAAAATTTAAAGCATTGATAATCCAGTAACTAATTATTCAGTTGCTAGATTATTGGGTTCATGTCATGTCTTGATTGTTTTTCTCTGGTTGCTTATCTTTTTTATTATTTAAGGATATAATTAAGGAGAGGATTTTAGACAGAAATGTAGCATGTTGGTAGGCTCATGGCTTTTTTCAACTATTTAAAAACATCATTCTTAGCTTGTAAACCATACAAAAATGGATAGCAGGCCTAATTTGGCTCATGAGCCATTGTTTACTGACCCTGGTTTAATCAGATATTCATATGAGACTTTCAAATGTTTGTGGAATGCTTATTTCTAGGACACAGCTGCTTTCAGTAACACTCTCCTGTTTACATATATATATACTCTATACGTACATGCACGCGTTGTGAATACCTGTTGGTTTAGTTTACACTGTATGGAAACTTAAAATAGTTCCTTTTTTGATGGATCAGGATCAAGGATTCTACAGTAACAGTTTGCCAAGCAAAAGATGTGGCAGCCTCAGCTAGTCTGCCTCACACTGAAAGCAGAACTAACATTTGTCATCATGATAGGTGATGTGCCCGTGCCCCAATAATTCTGAATCTCAAGCTCACTGAGCCACACCAAATAATGAGGTAGACCAAAATATGCATACCTAACTGAAGGGCCCCCCACATGTATTCATTCACCTCCAAATACTAGATTCACTCGGGTGCCCTATTGTGTTCCAGAAGCCTTTTGATAAAAGTTGGAGAAAGGACATATTTGTTCAGGAAACCTCAGTCTGTTAATCAGCAAATATTTGTCAACTACTTATGTGCAAAGCACTCAGCTGAGTGCCATAGTAGAAGATATCAAGATGTAAGAAGAGCATCCCAAATGGTGATCTCTTCCCAATCCTCTGTCTCTCTCTCTCTCTCTCTCACACACACACACGCACAGACACCACTAACGATGCATGGTAATATCAGACAAGAGCTAAATGTGTAAGCTGGATGATAAATGACAAGGAGTTCTGTAATGGGGCTTAAGGGGGAGAGCCTTGTACACAGAGAGATGAAGACAGTCTGCCCTGCATAGGGTCAACATGGGCTTCAGAGAAGCAACAGGGTGGAAGGTACTGAAATATTCAATAGAGAAGAATTAATACCATAGTACCCACGAAGCATACGGGGTGGGGTGAGGCAGTCAGAGACCACTTTGGCTTGAGCCAAGGGTTCCTGAGGAGAGTCCTGGGAGATGACATTTGAGAGGCAGATACTGGTGTCAGATTGGGGAGAATCTTGAAGGCCAGGGATCTGAAACTTGAAGTGAATGGATATGAACTTATATTTCTTTAGGTTGTACTTGCTGAAAATGACATCCTAGTTCTGAGGGTTAGATGAAAAATGCAACCGATTGCTTAGTTCTATTGGGGACTTTGACATATCTTACAAAAGGAATGATGAAAATGGAATTGGAGAACCACCAGGTAAGATTAGCAGCATCTATACGTTGTCAGGTAGTTGGTGATCATAGGTAGTTTACTAGCCGTTGAAGGTTTTGGGCTAGTGGGCTGGAATGATTAAACAGAATTTTAAGAATGATCTCTTAGGAAAAATAAATTGTACAAAAAAGAAGGTCAATTTAGAGTTTTGATTACTGAGCAAATGGGAGATGATAATGGCCTGAATAAAAGGTGGAGGATGGAATAACAGTGGAAATATAAAGTATTACATTAAAAAGTTATTTTAAATGACTTCATTGTTAAAATTTATTACTTCTATGTGCCCTATAGTATTTTAAGCTCTTTACATATATTATTTAATTTTCTCAGCAACTCTATAATATACATACTGCTGTTATTCCTATTTTACAAATAAGGAAATTAAGACCCTCATCATTTAAGCAATCTGCTCAGCCTAGAAGTCACAGCTTGAAGGAGTTGGAACCAGGATTCTAATCCAAGCTGTCTACCTCTGTACCATGTTGTACCTGGTTATTTATTACAAAGATGCTTGATCTTTCAACAAAAGTGCCTGAGAGAATGAGGCTGCAACCCAGGGGCTTGGGAGCCAGAAAGACTCCTCAAGCTTTTTACTGTGTAGTCTTTAGCAAGCCACCTACCCTGTGTGAGCAACACTTCATTCCTTTGTCAAGCGAGGATTCCTCATGGGTTCTAATTTCTCAGTGCACTAGGAGGATGAAGTGAGATTTATCGATTCCCGTTTCCCTCCTGCTTGTTTTTCCTCCACAGAAATGAGGGTTTAGTCTTTGAAAGAAGATGAAGAGTTCACATGTTATACTTGGGGTGAGGATTGGACGTCCAGCTGGCGGCAATGGTGGGTGTATAGCTAGAGAGAGGGGCCTGGGCCTCAAGAGAGTCGAGACTGGACATGGAATTTGAGTTCTTGTTCATGACTAGGTGATGGCTAAGGCATGGGGTGGGAGAGCTTTCCAAGAAAGAGAGTATTAAGACGACTTCTGAGGACAAGGGGCTGGACCTTGAGATATGCCAGCTCCTCGTGTAAATCACGGAAGAAGAACTAGGGAAGGAATGAAAGAAGGAGCCGTCAGAGAGGTTTAAGGAGATCCACAGTAAAGCAGGGTTTCCTTAAGCGCAGGTGAGGCTTAATTTAAGGAGTGGATGGTAAATTGTATTAAGTACCACACAGAGGTCAAAGAGGAGGGAGACTGGGTAAAAAAGAGGGTCAACAACGTAGAGAATTAAGGAGAGTGAAGTGATTATATGGCTGTGTTTTCAGCCAGAGTAAAATCAGTTTTCTTTCTTCAACACTCTAAAGGCTCAGTTTGATTAAATGCAGTTTGGACACTTGCTTTCTGATCAATCCACAGTGTAAAGCTGAGGATAATTACCTTTGCTCTGCTTTACTGAAATTCGTTGTTAACTACTGTTCTTGTCAGAGCTTGAGGCTGTGCTCATGAAATGCCCACAACAACTCAGCAACACACACAGATGATTGAATTAGGCAAAATGAAACCAGCTTCCACTAGATCAAAGCATCCAGTAGGAAGAGTCCACAGCTGGACTTCCTCACACAGTTTTTTTATCCATTACTTTGGCAAATAAATAACTCTGTCTTGCTAAATATCAGATTCTCTTCTCAAATGAAATTAATGTGGGCTTAGATAGATTTCTCTTTAAAAAATATCAAATATCTAAGAATAAAAAGTGCTGTGTAATTATCAAGTCATTATCTTTGTCATTTATTTCCAATTAAACTGAACTGTTTAATTACAAATAGTATCTTAAGTATATTATAAATGGTATAATTAGTTTATCTTTAAGTATAAGCCTGAGAAGAAAGAGTAAGTAATCGATTTTAGAATGCAATTTTAAAAATTAAGGCAAATCCAAAAATTCAGGTTAGAGTTTCTCTGTAGCTTAAGAAAAAATAGATGATTAAAACCCAATACCTTTAGTATTTTCCATTTCAAATGTTACCCCAATTAGCCCATGAAAACCTTTTTAGGTACAGATAGAAAGATTCTCACTGGGAAGAGCTTGACAAAGAATGAAAAAGATGAAAATGTATCTGTGTTAATTTTTGATACACTACAGGGAGAATAAATGTTTAAAACCAAACAAATAACACGCTTTTGATTTAGACACCACTTAGATGGCCTTGATTTATGCTTTTATCTCGGACTTCAATCTTTAAAAGAAGTGTTTAAAGCATTCAGAGCCAGAATTATGATCATGCTTCATTGTCAGTAGATGTCTTTCATTCTCAATTTTCAGGGTTATAAAATTCCTTTTTCCCCTCTCTATCTATAGGCATTTTAATGGGAGACTGGGAGAGACTGCCTCAGGCGTTACTAGTCAAATATTTTAAACTGGATAACAGACATTTAAAAAATGACACTGGTGAATAGTTAATCAATAGGTACTGCCTGGACTTGTATATTTGTCTGCTTTGTTTTGAATTTTATCAGTTCAGCAAAATAATACAATGAATACAATTAAATGCCTTTACAAATCTTGGGCCTGCTGGAACTCTCTGTAACCTCTGTGACCTAGACCGTTTGGACAATGCCAAGGCAGCAGGACGCTCTGAGCTGGACCAAAGCTTACCGTTCTCTGGGCAGGCTCAGTCATTTTCAGGTTTCACCCAGACTGGGGCACTGTTCTCTCCAGACCACATGTCTTTGGACTTCTTCATGCAGCAAGAAACAGACGGACTTCTGAACTCTGTACCTGGGAAATAGAGGAAGGAAGGAAGGGCTATTTTATCAGTGAAACATAAAACTTATCCAGTTATACCCCAAGACAAGACAAAGTACACAATTTAAATACGCAGAGGTAAATAGGAGGATGGGGTGATGATAAAGGTGCAAAAGAAAGGAAGTAAAGACATGTACATTGTTGCCTATTCTAGGAAAATCTCAGAATAATTAAAGAGAAATATTCCCTCACTTAAACATGCACATCCTTTTGGCTTTCTGACTTGCATTGCTTTAATTACTCCAGATCACAATGACATATTCCTTTAGAAGAATTACTTTAACTAATGTTACCTGCCTCTTTGAGAATTCTTTTTTGCCATCTTTAAAAAATGCAAGTGAATGGCTGCAGAAGGAAATGTTGACATTTATTCTTTCTTCTGCTTGTTTGATTCGAAATAGCTATGTTGGACAGCAGGTAGTGAGGGTCTGGTGTTTATGAGGTACAACAGCACAATTTATTATTTTCCTTAGTTGCCACCTTGAACTATGAAGGTAGTAAAAACCCAGGGCACATTTATCTTACAGGGTTGTCACAAAGAGCGCAGAAAACCACAGGACTTGCTCCTACCACTAGCGTTTGCTTTTTCCATGTTTATAAGATTAGATTTGGGAAAACCATTGATTAAATCAGTTTTCTTTGTTATCTTTTCTGGCATTTTGAAAATTCTGTGTGCATTTGAGATGACTAAGTCGTTCTCTAAAGGGTTTAATTAACACTGAAAGCCAGAAGATCTAAAGATAATAAATAAGACTTTCTCCCAGTCTTTAGCAAGCAGTTTCTTGGCTACTAAAGAAAAACACTCCACCTTCCTCAGCTGTGCACTGAAAATCTTGGGAACTTAAATCTGTGGGTATGAAACCACTCCATTAGGCATTATGAGTGTGCTAGAGCCTTTCTACTGGCATAACTGTAATTAAATATTGTAATATATTACTTTTATGCTCCTGATCTTACTAGGTATGCCAGTCATGCTAAGTTACTGCTTTTAGTCTAGTTTGGTACAAAGTTCAGCTTTAAGATGGTCAATTCGTAGCTCAAGAAAGATTAACAGATATTTGTGTTTTCCTTCTTGGTAGAAAAAGTATATTATAATGTCTGCTGACCAGCTTGAGACAGAAAACAAATGAAAAGTAGGATAAAGTAGCATTTTAAGAGCTTTTATCCCTGCTCATTTATTTTAAATAAATTTATTTATTTATTTTTGGCTGTGTTGGGTCTTTGTTGCTGTGTGCCAGCTTCCTCTAGTTGTGGCGAGCGGGGGCTAGTCTTCGTTGCGATGTGTGGGCTTCTCATTGTGGTGGCTTCTCTTGTTTTGGGGCACAGGCTCTAGGTGCGCGGGCTTCAGTAGTTGTGGCCCTCAGCATGTGGGATCTTCCTGGACCAGGGATTGAACCCGTGTCCCCTGCATTGGCAAGCGGATTCTCAACCACTGTGCCACCAGGGAAGTCCCTATTCCTGCTCATTTTTCACTGTTTTCCATACCCTCTTAAAGTAGAAAGAATCATGTACAGTACTACTACTACTTTAGTGTCTGAGATGGAGAAATAGCTGTTCCATTGACTTCTTCGTGTTGACCAGCATCACGCATGCAGAAAGATACCAGTGGGAAACGCAGTGTAGTAGCCAAATCAGAGACTCTGGAGCGAGAGGGTGTGCATCCCAGTTCCAGCTCTGCCCTGTGCTCAGAGTGTGTGCCTGTACGATTCATCTTTCTTTAGCACATTTCTTGTCGTATCTAGTTGACATCTAAAGTGTGTTTTCCTGTGTGTTTTGTTTTGCAATTCTTGTTGTAATTTTGCTCTTTCAAATTGGTTAGTTCTTGTATATATGAAGGTAATTGATTTTGCATATAAATACAAGTGCTTTCGTGAATTTTTTAAAAATTGGCAATAAATTTGTGGTTGATTCTCATTTTTTTCTGTTAGCAGTTATAACATCTGCAATCAGACGTACATAGTTTTATCTTCTCCTTCCTAATTTAATACCATTTTGTTCTTTCTCTTTTCTAGTTGTGTTCTAGAACCTTCCTGAAAATGGTAAATAATTTTTTTATGAATTTGAAAATATTTATTTTTCATCTCAACAGTAGTCAGATTGCTTCTGCTACTTTCCATAGGCTGATGTGCCTTTTGGATTAAAATATTTATAAATAAATAAGTACATACACACAGATATACACATATAGGCACACAGTTTATCACTGATAACTTCCTAGCTTCCAATTTCAAAGGACATTTTTGGTCTTGATCTTATTTGGCCTCTTTAGAGAATTTCCTACTGTTCTCCCTTATAAACTATGGCCATAAAATCTCCTGGGTCTGGTCAGATTTCTCTGACCATTCTTTACCATGTCATTTGTGGGCTCTTTCTCTGTTATGCATTGAGGGCTTCCCAGTGTGGCTTGGGCTCACTGCTCTTCTCGTTCTATTTCTTTTCCTTGGGATAGCACATCCATTCTCATAGCTTCCACTCCTGCCTTTATTGTAATGATCCTCAATCTTTATAGCTGGTCCATTTTCATACACTTATAATCAACTTTCCATAAGACTTTTCCATGTAAATGAATCATAGGCACTCTAAACCTGCTCTTCTTTATCTGTTACCTGTCACAGTTGTTCAAGGTCAGTGAATGTTTTCTTAAAAAACCAATAGGAAATATCCCAAGCTTTGTGACCCATACAGTTTCTGTCCTAAATTTTAAACCCTGCCATTGCAGCGTGAAAATAGCCATAGACAGTGTGTAAATGAATAGGCCTGACTGTGTTCTAATAAAACTTTATTTGCATAAAAGGAGGCTGATACCCAGGATATAAGTGGTTGATGTGTACATTTTGATGTTACCCATGCCAGAAATTTAGGTTTTATCTTTGACTCCTTCTTCTACATCCTCATAGCCAGTATATCTCCACATTTGCAGATTCACATTCTGATTGTGTCCCAACACATGCCCTTAATCTTTTTTATACAAACATAATCTTGTACTCAGCCTATCTTTCTTCTGGGCTCTGAAGCCTTGATAATTGCTCTCTCGCCTTCTCCTTCTACCCCTGCCAAAGCTGACTTCCCTACTTCTGGGGAAAACTTTCTGCAGCCACACAGGATTACATCACTCCTATGTTTTAAATTCTTGATGACTCTTCATTGTCTGAAGGGGTATTTACAGAGAGAAAGCGTCTTATGGCATAGAAGGCTCTTCAGAACACGGCTGTTGCTCTCTTCACCAACTTTGTCTCCTATTCCTGCTTTTGTCTGTTCAAGTCCTTGGAGAAGCAAATCCCAAGATAGATGGGATTAGATGTGTAAACAGGAATTGCCTTTGAAGGGTGTAGTGGGAAAGAACCAGTAGAAATAGGCCAAGAGAGCTTTTTGACTGCAGTGCAGGTCAAACACCCGTGAAAGGAGAGCAGGAGAGAGAGGACAGTGTCGGAAGAGCCTGAGCACACAGTTCCAAGCAGGTCTCAGCATGGCCATTGCAGAGGCAAGAGCAGGAGCAGATGTTGCCTGCTGGAGAAGTCCCCACTGGGCAGGAATGGCTCCGTGATTGACAGGGGCTGCTGGGGTCTTGTATGGCTCCTTGTGAAACTGGTGGATCTACAGTTGTAGCAGGTGGAGACGGTCAGTCACCTATATTCATGCAGAAGTTTCTCTTAAAGGAAAGTTGCTTGGGACCCCTTCATGGCACCATACCTGTAACTTCACACTTAACACTTCAGCTTCAATAAACCTCTTTTGATACTCTTCATATACTGTGATATTTTTCACCTCTGTGCATTTGTTACCACTTCCTACTCTGTCTTCATTGCCTCTTCCGGCCCCTGACTTTGCTTGGTCAACTGCTTTTCACTCTTTAAGTCCCAGCCGAGGAGTAATCTCCTCCAGGAAGATCTCTGTGACTACCTCCCACCTCCCAACTGTGCAAATTCCCATCACTCAGCTCTTCCTTAACATTGTCAGTATATTTTCCAAATTACACTTGGTTGTACATATTCTGTTTTTACTTTTACTAGACAGTGAACCTCCTGAAATAAAGGATTCTTCAGTCTGTGCCCTCAGACACCTACAGTAACTGGCACCCATTTGTTGAATGAATGGCTATACTTTCAACTATCCATGGGAAGGGCACGTTGACCCAGATGACATAAAAGAAGACAGTATGACAGATTATACTTATACCATTATACTTGGTTTAGGAGAATGTCATGGTTTTTTAAAATAAGAAATAAAATTTTATAATTATGATTTGTTAGACTCATTTCAACCGAACATGGGCAATCTGAAACAGTGGAAGGAATGCTGGGCTTAAAGTGAAAAGCCCTGTGTTCAAATCCAGGTGTCCTCATTTCCCAGCTGTATGAACATGGGGAAACATCTCTGGAATAATTTTCCTCTTCAATAAGATGGAGGTAGTAATATCACAGACACAGAATTGTGGACCTCTCAAACCAATTGTAATGCATTCAACTTCTTGCTTTGACAGAGGTCTCTCTGCTGCCTGCTGTGGCATCGGAGCCTGCAACAAGTATAACTCAGTGTCCCAGGATAGTACTGAAATTTTAGATCACATTACTCCCTGTAGAGAGAATGCATGATAGGTGCGATTTAAAAGCAGTGCTCTTGTAACAATTGGATGTGGGGTGAGTACAGGTAAATCTATTATTTGGGGAAGTAGTTTTGAACTATATCGTTCCCTGAATTATTTCAAGTTACAATTTTTATAGAGTTCGACATTGGAAAAAATGGGACATCAATTATGTAGGACAAGAGAGACTGTTATGGCTCCAACTTGATGGCAGAAGAGGATCCTAGCCTCCTTTGCTTGGGGGTGAATTATTGGGAATGCTCTCTTTATAGCCATGCTTTCCAGTTGCCACTCCATAAACGTAAGAATGAAAACATTAATTTTTAAAGTAAAGATGTTAATAAAAAATAAGGAAAAATCACAAAGCACAGAATATTATGCTAGTGAAATAAAGGGACTGAGAATAGACAGGATAAAAATAAATTAAAGTAAGGCTTACTTAAAAAAAAGAAGAAAAAGGTAAAGTAAGAAATGTAGCCTCACAATTTTAAAATGAACTAAAATGACAATAGGAGATGAACTAAAAGATCAAAAGGATAAAAAGATTAAATGAGCTTTAAGGATGCAAACGAGAGACTTAGATATTTAAAATGTAAGATCTCAGTGTACTAAAATAAGTCCGTACAATTGGAAACAGCATAAAATCCTCTTGCAGGAGCACACCTTTGGCATAAAGGGAGAGATAGGAAACCTTGGTCTTGCCCTTTCTCTGTTTGGTGCTTGCATGTTACCCGTGAAATGTTCCCTCCGTGACCAGGGAGCGAGCTGGATGCTGCTGCCGCTGCTGCTCCCTTTCTGGCCAGTAGAGGGCAGCCTCAGAGAGTCGCGGACAGGCTGAGCTGACCCCGGAGTGTGCTAGCAAAGAGAGCCTGCCCGGTTGTTTCTTTTTTTAAGTCGCTCTCAAATATGCAGAAGCAATACTCCTCCTTCACTCCACTTTGGCTTTCACTCTCTGTATTTTTGCCTAGGATTCACCTCGAGGAGTTTGTTTTCTCCTATCACTTTAGCAACGGTAGATGGTCTTTTCCTCTAGTCCTTAAGCCCCTGGCTTCATTTGTTTTTTTTTCTTATCTTTTTCTGTTTTTCTAAAGCCTGTTTGAGAGCTCTCCAGTCCTCTGAAAACACACACACATACACACACACAAACAACCCATGTCCCCTCCCGCCAATTTGCCCCCCTCCACCCATTACACACAACCCGAACCCATCCACTCATAGATAAGCACACACAGGCAATCCACACCCCCACACATACACACACACATATACACACATGCACACAGATGCACGTGCACGTGCGCAATGCCCTTTACGCGTTTTCTCTCCCCTAAGTGGCTTCTTCCTGCTAGCCGTTCACATCCATCATTGCAGTACTTCCCATCTCCACCACGGGTATAGGTTGGAATATTGTAAATTTATTGTTTCTTTTCCAGGGAGATTTTTTTTAAAAGCTTTTCCCCTGTGATCTATACATAATGAATAATTCTATTAGAAATGTGATGAACAGTGTAACTTTTATGCAGAGTTTTTGAAGCTCAATGTTGCGATGCGTTTACTTTCATGACAGCCCCGGGCTGTGGCAGGTGGGGAGCTCATTCGGCTGACACTGTAAATTCTCTCTTGGCATGTTTCCCAAAGCGTGTTCCTTAGGTTCTCATAGATAATGCATGCATTTTAAAGGGGACCCCTCTATGCGCAAATAGGTTTGAGGAATGCTGCAGGAGACGGACTTGTTTAATGCAGAACTCCTCAAAGCATTTCATGTGCTAACGTACCCTGAGCCATGCGGCATTTCCAAAACATATCTGGCTAAGGAAACTTATTTTTTCATCAGAACATTCCATCTCTAAGCTCAGTGTTTCGTGGAAAATAATTTAAGAAATAATGTTATAATGACAATAGTACATTTTCCTTGTTCTACAGGGAAACTGTTTTACAATTGCCCTTATTGAGTTCAAATTTACCTCAGTATATTTCCATCAAATTGGCATTTCTTTATATTTTTTAGTCCAAAAGTATAATAAAAATCCATCCGAGAGCCGATATATAACCTTGAAGAGTCTCCTGAAACCTCAAAGCAGAACAAACACTTTTCATTGTTTTTTGTTAATATGGGTTCCTATAAAAGAGTGCTTTGAAAATCAGCAATCCTTATAAAGGAAAGTAGTCTAATTATATTTTGATCAGATATTTCTTTAATTAGAGTATCAGTATTTAATGCATGTTACATGGTAAAATATATATATATATATATATATATATATATATATATATATATATTATAAATGCATCATCTGAAAAGTGGTAGATAGAAAGAGAGCAAGAAAGAGAGAGATAATTCAAATGGATCCCACTGGGAAGAGTCCTTGCAGACAGAACTCTAGTACAGATGGCAGGTGGGGCAGGGCACCTGTGGTCCCCTCTCAGCTTTCCTTTGGGAATCTCACTTGTAAGATATACCCTGCAAAGCCATCCACTGTACTGAGGACTCCATGTGATTTTTTGATACTGTTTGGAAGGTTATTTAGGCACAAGGGACAGGATTTGAGTAATGCTATTCCGAGTTAAGTAAAAATTATCCTTTTCGTAAGATCTAAGAACGTGCAAATGTGAAGGTAGTCTTTATGCCAAAACCTGCCACAGAATAGCTCATAGGAAGGACCTCACGCATTTGCCCTCTAAACTGAAGAGAGAGCTTCGACCAATGAGTAATTTCCTAGGAAATCCACCATTCCAGTGGACCTCAGACATGGTCTGTGTTTAGTGGGTCCTTTTTTCTTTCGAAGTCACGCATTCCTTAGGACATCATTTTGTGCTGAAGGGATCTCCCTGCTGTGGAGATTTGCATTTTAACAACAAGCAGAGAATCAGAGCCACTGATCCTTTTTTTTTTTTTTTTTAAATAACAAAATGAATCAGTTATACATATACATATGTTCCTATATCTCTTCCCTCTTGCGTCTCCCTCCCTCCCACCCTCCCTATCCCACCCCTCCAGGCAGTCACAAAGCACCTAGGGGTAAGACAGGAATAAAGCCACTGATACTTTGAGCACAGCTTTCAGCAAATACCTTAGGATATTTTGGAGAGTTACGGCAAGCTATTCCCAGAGAGCATCCTCCGACCTATTTTGTAATAATTAAGCAGCTATTTTATATCCTACTGGGAAAAAAAAATCACAAAAGTGTCTTTTATGCTCTTCACCCTCTTTTTAGCACTAAGGACTCTAGTAGGCACATAGTAGGTACTCAGCAGATGGCAGGTGGGCAATGGCATGACTACCTACTATCATTTGGTTTCCTTATTACATTTGTGGATATGGTAAATTATGCTTTCTAAATATATATGTGTGTGTGTGTGCACACACACACACACATACACACACACACATATATATATGATGAACATCAAAGGAAAGAGCAATGGAATGGCAATACCATCAAAGGATCCAAGGGTCAGAAGACCATTTACTCCATCACTACCATGCTGGTTCTTGGACCTCTGAGTGTGCACCTCCAGTGAAGATGAGCGAGCCATTAGTGCAGCAGGTCATTCCACTGTGATTAACGTTGTTGGAATGATCTTCCTTGTTTGGAGCAGAAAAGGGGTCCCTAATGGAAACCAGCAATTGGGCAAAGTTGGCGTTGCCTCTCTATTTCCTGCAGTTAGTTACCATACACTTCATCAGTCTCTCCACTCCCTTGACTTGCTGGAAATACTATTCTCCAGGTTCTGCTCTATGTTTTCGATCTTCCTTTTGATTCTTACCTTTCTGTAAACCTTTGGAAATTGGGATTAACTGGGCCCTCTTAGGCCTGTTCTTGTTCTGTTCACTTTGCTAGTATACCATTCACTACCTTGTGTCCACATAGCCCTGATGATTCCCAGATCCTCATACAGGCTGATATATCTGTTGAATTCTGGATGCATATTTCTGTACACCTCTGGACATCACTACCTACATGTTTCCAGGATCCTCAGGCTTAGCAGGGGCAAAACTAAGCATAAACGCTCTGTGACACCTTCCCTTTAGGAAACGTCTCTGTTTTCTCCTTATCTAAGCTCTTTTGGAACATGTTAGCACCTTTATCAGGATACTGTCAGTTAATTGTGACAGATTACACACACATACATGCACACACATTATGAGTCATTTTCTAGAATGCTAGTTTTTATACAAAATATATTAGCTCCTAGTGGGAAGTAACCTGTACTGTATATGCCTTTTGGATACTATTTACTCAAGTTTCAGAAGGCATCCTGCCATGGGACTCTCTGCTTCTCTTGAAGGGGATGCATGCTATGTATGTACCAGTCCTATTTTTGGTTACGTATTATGGTCTAGTCTGGGGCTGTAAAATCTTTCCATAGCCCCACAAAGCGCTACACTGAAATGTGCTTTCCTCAAAGGCTACAAATTTTAAAAAATGTCAAGCCAGTGCCACGATCTCGTTCGAAAACCCTTCCATTGAGATAGCCTTTGCCAAGAACACAGTTTTGAAACAAAGCATGGTGTTTTCTCCCTGCAGATTAGATTCAGGACAAAGTATCTTACAGAAAGTTGAGACTTTGTCAAGGCCACTTTAGAATTTATCCAAGTAGCCAGTTTCTTCTCCACGCAGAGTCTTGTCCTGGCCTCAGAAATTTCTCGTTTAGAAAACAGGGTGCCAAGGCAGCCGCCTCTTCTCTGCTGATTGTTTTTGCACTGTCCTCCTTTCAGAACAAGATCATCCTGGACCCCATGACGTTCAGCGAGGCCCGGTTCCGGCCGTCCCTAGAGGAGCGCCTGGAAAGCATCATCAGCGGCGCGGCTCTCATGGCCGACTCCTCGTGCACCCGCGACGACCGGCGCGAGCGGATCGTGGCCGAGTGCAACGCCGTGCGCCAGGCGCTCCAGGACCTGCTCAGCGAGTACATGAACAACGTAAGTCCCGGGCTCTCAGGCCCGCGCCGCCCTCGGGGGATTCCGGTGCGCGATCTGGTGGCTCCGAGGAAAGCAGGCACAGTTTGGAAAAAGGACAGGTGATCTCCTAAGAGAGTCGGTCAGGTGAAACCCAAGAGCCGCTTTGGGAGAGTCCTGTCTTGATTGCGTGTCGGAATGCATTGGTAGCAGGGAAGAGATTGGTGGAAGAGGTTTCATAGGAAAACTTTGGCTTTTTACTTGAGTGATTTCTGGGTCGTTTTAGTGGCTGCCCTTTATTTAGGTAAGATTTCAGTCGGCAAAAGTAGACGGTGGATGGAAATAACTGAGGTCACACTGAAGTCCTCTACACAGAGCAATTTCAAAGCTAAGGATGGCTGTAGATGGCTAATCTTCATCCCGAAGAGGCATTAGGAATTATAATAGATTTTCAAAAGTTTGGGCAGAGTTGGTTAAGGTGGAAACTTCTAACTGCAGTAAAACTTGGGAAAACTTTATTGATTCACTGTGCATTTAGAAATTAGGGCATGTCTCCAAGTTTTCACATGGCTGTTAGTAACATCTAGGGATATGGCAGCACAGACACCAGCTGTTCTCTCCTACAGGTGTAAAATGTGATACTTCTTGTGTACCTGAAAACTAGATGAAGGAGATGAAGCCATATTCTTTGTTTTGAAAGGCACTGAATTATGGTTGTATTGATTTGCTCTATTCATTTCAGCAGAGGTGATGTTGTTGATGCCCAGGGCTTGCACCCATGAATGATCTGAGTTCCTCCTGTCCTGGACTCCTGGGTTTGAGAGAATTCAGCATAAAGTGGGAAAATGTAGTGAGGTCTTGACATTACATGTGGAAGGAATGCCCTGTGTGGTTGTCAGGTAGGGAATGGGGACTCTGAAAATCGGCTCCCAGCCTTTGAAGCCCACCCTGCGTCCTGCTGGAACACCCTGAGGCAAAGCTGAGACAAAGCAGCCAACCCATGTCCTTCCCTCCAGCCTGGTTCTTCTTACCACTCCCATCCCTAACTGACACGTAGGTCCTCAGGTCAAGCCAGGAGTCAGCAGTGCCAGGCACAGAGCTCCTCCTGCCACACCCTCCAGAGAACTTTGATCTAGAAAACGGAAAGATGTAGAATGCCCTCCTCAAAGCCCAAATCTGTTTCCTTTCCATACACCTTCAGATTCTTTGCTTTTGCAAGATTTGCCCATTTTCAGCACACAAAGAATAAGGTGTGGTTGTCTCACATGGTATTCATCTGCTTATGAGGACTTCTCTAAAGGATCTGGATGGCCAACACTTTCTGTGATTTTGGTCTATGGGTGCTACGCAGGGTACGGCTAGAAATGTCGATCACCAGCGCCTTCCATCCTGTGTCAATCTTTTTGAATAATGGATTTAACAAAAACAGAGGGCTTATAAAATCTGGGATTCTGTTTGTTTTTAACAGAATGGCAACAGGCTAATGATTTATATGTGGAATTTGATTTTATATGAAGGCATGCTGGTATTTCTAGCAATGAAGAATAACTGCCAAAGAAGGAAGTAGAAACTGCAGAGATCAGAGTGATGGTTAAGATCTCAATATAAATAAATCAGAAAAAGAAGGATGTTCCTGTGTTCTTTTAATCACAGAATGTGATTAAAGAAGAATTGATCGAGATGTGACATGTAATATTCAGTTCGTTGTCTAGAATCCGGTCAAGTAGAAGTTTTTCTTTCAGTATAAACTCATACAGATCAGCAGAGCTGATGGATTTTTGTGTTTTATTGACTCCAGGTGCTTGTTTTTCTGTTCACAACCTTGTGATGCAGGAATGTTTTGTATTTTTATTGAAAATTAGGCTTCTACTTTGACACAGTTACAGATAATACGTAGGTGGGTATAGTGCTTAAATTTTAAAGTGTGACAATTCTGTTCATTTTGAACCACCAGGATCAAAGGCTGAAATAAAACACCTCCTACTGACTTTTTTATAAAGTGTATAAAATTTACTTGGACTTCACACTTCTTTGGTGATTTCAAGGTAGAATTGGATGCAGCTAGACCGGCTCCATAATCCCTGTCTAGTGCACTCATTACTACTGCCACAATATCAATTTATATTTATTTTGATATAGCATCTGTGCCTTACTAAAATGTCTGTTGTAGTTAACAGCAAGCAAAAAATTAGTCAGTTGTGACTAGGCTGTTATAAGATATTTCATTTTCAATTTTCTAAGCTCTGGACATGAAGGTTTTATCCAGTTATCACTC
Organism: Phocoena phocoena; assembly: GCF_963924675.1. Lineage (NCBI taxonomy): Eukaryota > Metazoa > Chordata > Mammalia > Artiodactyla > Phocoenidae > Phocoena > Phocoena phocoena. Next base: position 19,890,879 of record NC_089232.1, on the reverse strand, counting down.
TGCAGATTTTCATATTAATATGCTAGGCAATATCATTAGGATAAGGAAATAATTGGATTGAGAAGAAAAGATTTTGAAATTGGCATAACTGACACTTCTGATGAGATTGGGTGCGTTCAGAGTGGTATGGCCATAGACAAAACTGACATTTCTGGATTCTAAAAATCACCTGATCAGTTCCTGATGAAGATTCAACTTTTCATGCTCACTTGTAGGTGAAGCTGTTCTAAAATCATACACATCCATGCCAAGTGGTATGAAATGGAGGAAGATGGACATTGGGGAAAAGAGCTATAAACTAAATGATTAGGAGAAAGTTGTCTGCATGGGGTATGAGCCATGTTTTAGCCACATGGATACACTGAGCTCAATAGGGTGTCAGTTGTTTGTTGGATATTTCCACAAGGGTATATTCAAATTAATGAATGTGTGTGTGATTTGAAGATTTAACAAAATCATGCATGTAAAAGAGACTGTGGTTTGAGGAAAAAGGGCTGAGTGAACAGATGCATGTGACAAAATTTATGATCCCAGAATGTGACAGTGTTAGAAAAGATGGTTGGAATGGTTTGGGGAAAGCCTTGGATGGCCTTAATTATTTTTTATCAAGTTAATGATGTAATCCAGAGAAGGTTCTTAAAAATAATCCTCCTTTAAATCAAACATCATTATTGTACATATGTGAAGACTAATGGGTAGAGAGAGACTCTTTTTCAAAAGGATGTGTGACCTTTGGATTAGTGCCATCAGAGTGGTTTTTGCAGTATTATGCTGAGTACTATAAATAGATCCAAATTATAATGAAGACATAAGCGTGTATCTGGAACTTATAATTTTATACAGCTTTCTTTCATTGGCAGTAAAACTACTTTTTCATCAAAAAAAAATCTTAAAAGTGGCCTCATGACAGGAAACAAGTAAACATGTTATTTTATTGATAAACATTTTGTGATGGATTTGAAGTTAGAATATTGAATTTATTTAATGGATATGTACTGCGTGCCTGCCTACTTTGTGCCTGACACTGTTCTAGGATTCTGGGGATATCGAAGGGAAAAAGATAGACAAACTTCTCTGCTCTCATGGAGTTTACACTCTAGGTTGGGGAGACAGACAATCAATCAATCAATAATTTGAGTAAGAATTATCTCAGACGGTGATAAGTGAAACAGGGAAATATAAAACCTGTGAGACAGCAGCATGGAGTGTAGTTGTAAGGATGACCTAGAAAAGGTTCACTGAGAAGATGACACTTGGTTAAAGAGCACTTGAGGTGGAATGAGAGGCAAGGTCTAGTGCTCACTGACCTTGTGTGAGAAGGTGCCTGAGCGCTTGAGAAACCTTCTTGGGGAGACTTACGGACTGTTCCAAGTGAGTGGAAGGTAGCAGGTGATGGGGTCTGCAAGGAGACAAGGTGTCAGACTATGTAGGGCCTTGTGCACCATTATTCAGAATTACACTTTTACTTTAATGAAATGGGAGGCCATTGGAGAGTGTTGGGCAGAAAATGCCATAATTTAGGTATTGAGGACAGGCCATAGGAGTTCAAAAGGTAAAAAAAAATACAGGAGGACAGAGGAGGAGCCCCTGGAATAATTCATGAAAGGATGGTGGCTTGTGCCAAGAGGTAGCAGTAGTGTAAAGTGCTCAAATTCTAACTATTTATGAACATAGAATGGACATTGGGCAGTGTGAATGGCAGCTGCAGCTGTATCAGCTGCCCTAATATGGTATCTTCAGTTTTGATATCTTCATTTTGTTTTGGTTGCACAGAAAATTCTGATTTACTCAGATGTAGTAACACTTGGTAAACAGCTCACTTTGCAACGCCTGGATACTCTGCTAGACAGATTACATTTGAAAAGGAAGTTCAGTAGAAAAATTTTGTTTCAAAAATACCCAAGTATGGTTCACATTCTTATAAATATAAAAGACTAAAAAGATATAATGCTTATTCGAAGTACTAAAATGAAATGCTGAGCAATATGGAGATGTGTTAAACCATTACTACCTTGTACACAATTCACTGTTAGGCTTTGGTGAGGAAATGTGATGAGCAGATAGGCCTGGACCTTGTACGTTTTGGTGCTGAACTGCCTGGTTCAATTTCATAGACAAAAACACGCTGTGTTGCTCTAGATTGTTCTTTAAAGAGTAATGCACAGCTACAGTTTTCTTAAACAGTTGCACAGTTAGAGATTGTATGCACAATGATGGCAGAGACTCAGGTGGCATAAAGGAATGGTTTTCTGGTCTCATCTGTGTTAAAGTGTGGCAGGTTATTTTTTACTTTTACTTTTATGAATAATTAAAATTATATATTTTTACAAAATATTTGAATCTAACTTTTTTTCAAGCCTCTTGAAGCATCTAAGTGAATCCCTGGGGACAGTGTGTAAACCACTAATGTAATGCATGCATTAAAAGCACATGGGGACAAATTGATGTGGGAACATATGTACATATTACAAGTGCCTGAAGGGTCATTGTCATAGCCTTTGCTTTAAGGTGGAATTTAATGTAAAGGGTGTTCCTGATGGAACCTATTTGTGAGGGGTTAAGGTCTGAAATGAGATCTCAAAGAGTCATTTCCAGCCTGGTTTGGGGCCCATACCCCACCAAGGCTCCAGCATACAACAGTGCATGAGGAACATGTAGAGTGATATCCAGGGCCTGGGGAGCTCTGAAAAGAGTGGGCTTCACACTGTTTTTTTGTTTGTTTGTTTGTTTTTTAATGGTGCAAAAGAAATATATGTTCATTGTAAAGGGTGAAAAACAAAGATAGAAGAAAAAGTTTATTCACAATCTCACTCCCTAAAGATAATCATCTTTGATAATTTTGTACATGTCTTTCCAATGTTTGTAAACTTCTATGAGTGATATATTTATACACACACAGAGACACACATATGTTATGCCTGGAGTTGTAAAAAATGGACTCATTGTAAATGATGACTTGTAATCTATTTTCTTTACTTAATATATTGTGAATATGTTACCATATTAATAAACATTCTCAAACCTTATGTTGACTAGCTGAATAACATTTTATTATATAAATATGCAATAATTCATTTAGAAGCAATACATTTTGAGAGTATTTTTATATAGCGTATTGGAAAAGATAAGTAGGCAAGACTTCTGGGGCTGGCAGTAGAGAAGAGTGTTTGAGATCCCAAGCAAGACTGAGGAACAGAGTGAGAAGGTGGGGAGAACACGGCTTCCCAGTTTCTGTGCTTAAGGGGCTCCCTGAAAATTTTGTGCAAGGAACGTTTTGTAGGTAAAGAAAATTTAAATGCCTCTGAGGTTCTATTTAAAATTGTCTTAAGTATATTTTTCTGTACTTTATCAATTTTCTGCATAAATTTGATTTTCATTTATCAGAATTTCTGTAAGTTGGCTATGTGTAGTACTGCCAAGAGGGGCTCAGAACATCTAGAGGACAAGTTCAATGGTTAGATTTGACCCAGATCCCAGAGAAGGCATTGAACGCTTCTGAAGGGAGTGTCATCAGAAAGATAACTTTGTCATAGAAATTGTTATAATGTTGGATTTCTCCAAATGGGAAGGCAGGAGAAAGATGGAGTAGTTGTTATCACATAAGAATAAGGGTAATTGTTGATTAAACATAACATTTGTTTTCAGTATTATCTAGGCCTTCTCATTTCTCTCCCTTCTGTAATCATGTAAAAGAGGGGATGAAACTCACAAAAGCCACTTTGGCCAATTCTGAGTTTCTCTACTAAAAGGTTTGGCTTAAAATAGAGTAGAAAGTAATGTTTAAAAATGCTTGTGGGCTGTTTATGACCTAATGTTGCCTATACCCTCCCCCCACCCCATAACAGCCCTCCATTTTAAGGGGTATCTTAATGGGATTGGTTGCTTCATTCAAGGGCAAGAGTTCTAATATCCCAAATTTGGTACCTATGGTGAGGTTTTCCTTGCCTTTTCCTTATTTGAAACTTTTCTTTTCCCCCTTTCTACTCTCTGCCTTCAAATATGTTCAGTGCCCACATCTCTATTAATTTTGAAGTTGAAATTCATCTGTGCAATTATGCTTTTCATGTAAAATGTTTGCATCCATGAAGAGACAGTTTTAAAATTCCTTTTGAGTTGCAGGTTCTGGCTCAGGTATTGAAAGAGCACAATTAGTTTACCAGCCTGTTCTCTGAGGTCTAAAACTATCCTTTGAATCTACTCTTCCAGTGGAATATGGTTGGGGTGGGAAGTCATCTGGGTAGTGCATGAGGCCTCCATCCTTGAATTAAGGCATTTGCAATCCTATTTGCCTCTGTTTCCAGGCAGTTTTCAGTGTGACTCCTAGAGGTACCCTGAGACTAGTACAGGATCTTCCAAATTTTTAATCTTTTCCTTTCCTTCCATCTTCTTATATTAATATTGTATTCCTTTGCTGTAGTAGGATCTCAAAAAGCCAAGGGTGTGTCGTGGGGGTCATGCAGGCGGAAGTCACTCAGGCACAGGTGGTGGGAGAACGTCCAGCCATGCTGGTGGGACATGTTCCTTGGAAGGAAATAATGCAAGTGAGAGTGTAAGAGATCTTGTGCCAGAACCAAGCATCCTACAGAGCATGAGAATGTTTGAGAGGCTTCAGGAGGAAATCCAGACTGGCAGGTGGTTAGTTGACACTAGAGTGATCTGGGCACAGTCCCACAGTAGCTATGGAGCACAGGTGTAGGTAACATCCATTCCTGGTGGGGACATGGCAGGTCTCTTTGGTCTCAAAGGACCCCAGGTGTGGGAATTTATTCCAGTGGGGATTTAGGCCCTTTGAAAAGTACAGCATGCCATACACATGTTTGCTATTACTTATCATCAGCTCATGACATACAGTTAAATGACTCACAGGATCCCAGGACAGATGAGTCTAACCAGACTTGTTTTACTTGGATCATCAAGGGCAATTCGCAGTGCGGTCTCACACACTATCTCCTTGGCCAGGAAAAGTACTTCCTACGTGAAACCCTCCTTTGTTCCCCACTGTGGATAGTTTAGCATACAGGTAGCCTTACAGACAGGTAGTCTTACCGTCAAAATGGGGCTCCCAGTCTAGTTCTATAATGAATTAAGTCTGAGCAATGGAAATCGTAACTCCAGGAGCTCACTGGTGACTTCTTTATGGTGGAAAAGCAGTTCTGAGCAATCAGTCTCCTCTCTCTCTCTCTCTCTCTTCCCTCCTTCCCTCTCTTTCTTCTTCCCTCCCTCCCTTTTCTTCTCGATAGCACCTTTGTGCCTGGTAGAATTTCTTTAAATTCTTTTCAGTGCATGGATGAACTCACAAGAATGTAAGGGAGTTACTCAGAGGTAAGAAATGACAAGAAAACAATAGACTAGAGATAGGTCTGCAGATTCCTCCTGGCCTAGACTTTGTTTTTAAATGGTACAATATGTAAAGAACAGGAGGCAAAGTCTGAGACCCAGCTGGATGGACAGGCAGATTAGGGACCTCAGTGTAAAGCCTGGATTCTCAGATGGTGTCACTACGAGGGCATGAGCTAAGAAAATAAAACTTCCATGCAGAGAGAAGCAATGGAAATACATGCTGTCTTGGCTTCTAAAAAGCAGGAGAAAAGAATCTCTCCTCTGCCACCAAGAATTTCTAACCACGATCTTGAAATCACTCAGTTTTGGGCTCAGAATCTATATTTGAGGGTGACCTAAAGTTTACTCAAAATTTCATTTTAAGTCATTCTAGGTGGTGGGTTGCTAGGTACCTGGCGGAAGCAAAGACCAATCCTCTCTAGAGGAATACACTTTAAACACAGGGCTCAAAGAATTTCCACAGATAAAGTTACAAGGAACAGAAATTAGCATTCTAGAATCACTAAAAACAAAATGAAACGGGCCACTATGATTGACAGTTGGCACAAACAACCAGTTGTAGACCAGAACTACAAGGGCTGAAGATCTGCAATTATTAGACACAGTTTATAAATTATCTTTAAAGAAATTAAAGAGAGCATTGCAAATGTGATCGTGAAACAAGAGAATGGACTGAGCAGCCTTGGAAGGCAGGATTGGAGGTTGTGTGGTGGAGGAACACAGGCTTATTTGAAGGGCCTGGACAGCAGGTTCCTTGTTGCCACCAGCCTGGGATAATGAAGAAAGAGACACGGTCATTGGGAGTGTCCGGAGTGGTGCTTCTGGTAACTTCTGGAGCAAGAGCTGGTTATCTCTTGCAGCAACACCTTGGGTAGATATTAATCTCCTTATCTACAGTGGATTTCTGTACGGAACTCTTTTTGGTGACAGAAAGAATAGAAAATCTAAAATGAAACGGGAGATGAAAACAAAAATCCACTTGAACAGCAAAATTAAGTCCCATACTTAGAACTCTAGCTAGCTTCTTTCCTTATCAAACATACCCCTTCACTGAGCCCTTGAAAGTTGGTTCTGAATCTTACAAGGTCGATCCATACAATGAGGAACAGCAAGTAACATTATGAGACAGGAAGGGGCTGTCTCTGACTCCATCAGTGAGTAGAGATGGCTGACAGAGTTGACTGCTGGGTCATCAGATTTGGCCGTTCCAGTTAAGACAGCCTGGACAGCACAATCCATCAACTGATCTTCTTGGGAGAGACTTTTGGGTATTTCAAGAAAGACCTCGCAAAACTGTCAGGGAGAGCAGCAGGCTGTACACCACCACCAAGCCCATGAACCTGGATATACCTTTCCTTTGTGTTTCCAAAGGACGTGGGAAAGCTTCCAAAGATAAGCTCCCAAGGGCCTCCTTGCTTGGGCCTAATGCTGCTGCGAGACCATCCTGAAAATTTCTCTTGATTCATTTAGGAAATTGTTACACTGTAAGAACTGTCTCACTGGTGGTGACACATCCCCGTGCTTCAGACCCACCGGGATCTTTGCTGCTTTGGCAACTTTGTACTTACCATCTCTCTGGAATGTTCTTCCTTCAACTTTATATGGATGGCCTTTCTTTCAAATTTTAGTTTGATTATGTTGTTCTTAGTCATCTCAGTATATTAATTTCTGTTATAGCATCTGCCAACCTCTGAAATTACAGCAGCTCTTTGTGCTGTTATTGTCTGCTCCACTGGAATTTAAGCTCCCACGAGAGGGATCTTGTCTTATTCACAATCCCCAGGATCTAGCCTGGAATAGTAAATATATATTTTCGGAAGAAATAAATGACTTCTCTCTCATCATCTTCTTTTGATAATCATAGTCACAGTCATAATTATCATCAGAAGAAGAAGGAGAAGGAGAAGGGGGGTGGGACAGAGAAGGAAAAGCAGCAGAGGCATTAGCACATATAACGCATAGATTTTGAGGCTTTTGAATCCCATGTTTTGGAACATAATGATTCAAGTGTTTTTTCGGCTTTATCTACCTAGATAAACCTATAAGTAAATTAACTAACGTTAACTATTCTTGGCTTCTTCATGACTCACTTTGAGGTGCCCAGACATCTCCCTACAGTTAAAGCTATAGTTAAGGCCCCCATCAATTCTTTCTAGAAAGGCCTAAAATGATCCTGTGACTATCAGTAGAGAAAAAAGTGATATGAAGCGTGACGCTTGCTTTTCAGTTCCAAGAGCTCCACCAAGCAGCTCACTCTTTACGCAGGCCTCTCACTGTTGTGGCCTCTCCCGTTGCGGAGCACAGGCTCCAGATGCGCAGGCTCAGCGGCCATGGCCCACGGGCCCAGCTGCTCCGCGGCATGTGGGATCTTCCTGGACCGGAGCACGAACCCATGTACCCTGTGTCGGCAGGCAGACTCTCAACCACTGCGCCACCAGGGAATCCCACAGCTCACTCACAATTCTTCCATTTTAAGTGTGTCCTCCAGGGTGACCTGTCTGGGCTTAAGTTCTAGGGCATGTATGGTAAGGTCTGGGAGGAGCTGGGCCATTTTTAGGTCTGCAGAATTCTGCAGGCTGGACTAGGAACTTCGGAAATTACTTAACTCATCCCTGCCCAGAAGGCACAAAGAGCTTGTATATGTACCTAAGAGATAAATCAACAGAAGAAAAGCATCATAATTCACCTGTTGAAAACTAGACACTCTCTTTCCAGAGGCCCAGCCCGGACTACAGAATCACAGTTTTCTGCAGAGTGGGTTGATAATATCTACATTTAGCAAGTACCCCAAGTGATTTCTATGAACAGGCAAGTTAGGGAACCCTTGATGTCATAAGTTCAAGAGTCAATTTAATACAGAATGGGTTTAAAATGGGTCTTCTTTTTGTGAATGAGGATAAATACTTTTGTAAGAAAGCAGCAAGTGAAATATCTCCTGGGAAATCTTATTGAGCTGTATATTACTCAGCCTGGACATTCAGGATTTCAGAGGAGACTTGTGAAGCTGTATGGCTAATCTTCTTTGAATTCCTTAGAAATAGGCAAAGCTGAGCCAGGCTGTCACCCGTGAGCTATTAATTGAAGGGTAGCTTTTTTTTTTTTTTTTTCCCCCAAAGCGCACCTCCCTCAAACACACCTCTTCCAATACATTACTCCCCCATCTGTAAAAAGATAATTTATCATCCTTGGAAGGACTCTGCTCTCAGTAAGTGCCAGAACTAAAATATGCAGTTTCACAGATTACTCAAAATCCTCTTTGTTAACAATGGCTTCATTGCTGACTTCAGTTTCTAGTAATTCTGTAGGTTGGGTTGCGGCTAACAGATTTACAGCATTAACCCCGAGCTTTGCCTTTGCCAGTTCACACGTTGAATTGGGCTTTTGCTCTGGGTCCTTTTGGGGACTATTCTAGGGTACTGTTTCCATGAGGAAGCCACATTTTACCTGCCTGTCCTATGGATTCTTAGATCTGTCTACATATCAGAACGACATAGGGAGATTTTGAAAAATGCATGTTCCAGGGCCCTACCAGTTCTAAAACAACAGAATCTCCGGGGATGGAGCTTGAGATTCTGTATTTTAGCAAGTCTCCCAAGGGATTCTCATTCCTCCAGCCATTGTTACCAGCCTTGGATTAGCCCAGCATGGCGGAATCACCCAGCTTAATCAGTATCATCACATTCAGGGAGAGGTACCATATTTTCCTCTTCCTAGGTTTTCTCAATAATGTTTTCAAACTGTTATTTATCATTATTAATCTTCACCCCCCAAATCCTCTTCCTCCACCCCCGCCTTGGAACCAGTGCACACATTTGCAGACATTTGTATTTCCTTTCCCTTTTCCCCCTAATGTGCCTCAAGAACAACATTGGCATGTTACGTGAATTTCATCTCAATACAAAGAAGAAGAAGATGATATTGGCCTTTTTTTTTATTCAATGTGCATACTTGGGGGTTAGGAGGAATCAGTTAAGTGTCCTGCAATCTGGTGGCTGATTTCACACTTTTGATCCCTGCAAAACAGACACACAAATCTTTTGGGAAAGGTGTTTTTTTCTCTGTATCTGTGAGACATTTTTAAATAATAACAATTCTCCAAACTTCATCCTATCTTATATATTGCATCTTTTCTCATCATTGGCCTAATTTTATGCTCGTTATCTTTTCTGTTTGCTCTCTGTCCCTAATCTTTCTTCTACCATTTGTAAAGCCTATAAAACCTTTCCTTACTTTTTTTTTTTTTTTTTTTAGAATTGTCAAAGGATCCCCATCCATTTTCTTAAAGCCCTTGTTTTCTTATTTCAGGCCATTTAAATGAAAAAGAGCAGCAAGATATCTGCAAAAAATCAAATGGTTAAGAACATTTTTAAGATAATGTAGATAGAACTGAAATTGGAATTCAGGTCTTCTGGTTTCTTTATGGCCATTCTTTGATCCTTTTCATTACTTCATGTTTTGTATTGGATTTTTGATATTCTCCTTTTCTCCATTTAAAGCCCTGTACCATGCATGACTCACCTTTCCCCTAACATTCTTTTTGATTTCTCAGGGTTCGTTGGACAGTAGACTGCAAACAAATCTTCCTTTTCCAAGCATCTATAGAACATACCAGAACCCTGTCAGAACCCCAGATAAAAAGCAGACAAGAGCAGCCTTGTGGGACAGCCACCGGAATTCCTTCTGAAGGGGCAAAAAGGAGCCTTTGTTGGCAGGAGGACGGTGTTAAGGGAGCAGACAATTGAATCTGATCTTTTTTCAACAGTGTAGCTTCTCCTGGCTTCAGTCTCTAGGTAGAGATTGTATACCTTGTAGGAGACAACAGCAGAGGCAATAACCAGACGAGCCAGCATTAGCATGTGCATTTGCCCATAACTGCCCACCGATGTGGTGGTTCTGTTCTTGATTAACCATGTCTGTCCTAAGACCCGCCTTTTACCTTTTACCTTTTTCTGAAAATAAACTTCTGGTTGCCTGCAGCTTGGATTAGGAGAGAGGCTCTAAGGGTCTAACTGCTTTTTAAGTGGAGTTTCAAGCAATCGTCTTGCTTTTAACCTCACCATTTTCCCTCCTTTCCTCCAAAAGAAGCTGAAGCCTCAAATATCTGTCGTCTTTGAGGGTTTTGCAGCCTGAATTGGACTGTTCTGAGCTTTCCCCCATTGCTGGCTTGGAAGTCAGCTTTCTCAGACCTGCTAAATGAGTTAGCGCACTTGCCTCTCGGAATATTGCTGCAGCCATTTTCTCCTATTTTCTTTGCCCTTTGGATTGAGACCTTTGAAAGAAAATTGCTCTGTGGTCATTGTGATGGGTTTTCAGAAAAGAGCAGTGATAAATGTGTGTATTACATCTGCCATCTCAGCCATACCTTACTTTTATTTTAAGGAAGATTACATGTTCCTTCCATACTTATGTCCAGAGTCCATGTTGTTTTGCACACTAACTTGACCAAGGAGATGAATGGAGCTAAGATGGTCAAAGCACATTTTCAAAGTGAGCTGAGAGTTTGGATAAAAGTAGAGGTGAGACATAATGTTTGGAATAAAGCTTAGATGGGGAATCTATTTCATCCAGACACTCTGCTATATTTCAGTGTCAAACTATTCCTAACAAAAACATTATAGATATTGGTTCCAATTTAGACCTTGAAGAAAATGTGGTTGTGAATACCTATCTTTGGAGTTTATATAGGGTAATTATAGAAGCAGAGCATTTATCACATGATGATGAAGAATCGTTCCGAAAATTTCATTGTTTTTATGTCTGCTTGATGATACATTCTTCTTAGTTATTGACTGATAGCAGTTGCACAGATGATACCATAATATGATCCACAGCATCGTGTTAAGGGAGAATTAAGACCAATGCTAGTATCTCAGTCATTTTCTTAGAATTGATTAATTTTAATTGATTCTTTAAAAATATTAAGTCACCAACTTTACTCACTGAAGCGTCTTTGTAAATGGAGTATTTTCATGAATCCCTTTGCTTTCTAAAAGTTACTTAAGTCATTTAAGTTTATCTTTTGTATTATTAGCTTTTTCCCCCTTTGATACTATTTTATACATGACTCTGGCACATACGTTTTCATATCCTTAGAACTTTTATTACACATATGGCTTAATGATTCAGTTTATAAACAGCCACACCGATATTTTTATCAACTCATATTGTTGTATAAAATCCACATCCAGCTGTTAAAGACCATGGTAAGAGAAAGAAACATGGGGTATTTAACATTCCAGACAGACATTGGAGTTCTTGTGGTATATCCCTAATATATTGTGATAATTAGCATGGCACCTGATTAAATTTTCCCTGCAAAATAAATACACCCATCAAATGATTCTCACTAAACCAAAGATTATTGACTAGCAAATCATATGTAGTTTGACATGTGTCTGTACCTTTAAAGAGTAAGAAAAAACAAAAACTACTTAGTTGTTTTATTAGTTTTGCGACTGCATTTCCTGGAGCCCTAGATGGTTCAGGGACCCCAGGAGCGGATGTGCTAAGAATGAGTGTGACTTTGTTATCTCCACTCTACCTGGTCCCATACTTACTTCTTCCTAAGAAGCCCTATAATTCAATATTTGGTTTTCATATAAAATTTAATTTGGAAAAACAACAGATCTCATTGGTAAGACAGATTTTGAAAAATAATGAGACTTTTGTCTGAAGTAACCAGATAATTGACAGGAAAGTTAATTGTAAAGAATGACTTATTTAGGTATCTGGCCAATCTGTGATTATACTTATAGATCTGAAAATTATGATAAATAGAGAAGCCCAGCTCTCAGCACCTTGGCAGGCATGAAGTGAAATATCCAGATGAATACAAATTCAGAGCTCTTCATCACATTCCGGCTGTTAAGTATAAAGTTTACCCAAATAAGTGAGACTGGGTTGGGCCACCTCTCTCTCTTGGCCCTGAGTTTCTCAGCAGCTCCTGGTGCTATCTGCCACTCCATGGAGCTTCCCTCATGACTCAGCACAGACTCTATGCCATGCCCTTTAAGCCAAGAACAGTACACGGATTACAAAGTATGATACCAAAACTCTTGGCACTCATCATGTTCTTTAGAGATTGTCGTGATTTTCAGTTTTTAGAATAGCATAAACATAATATCTGCAGCAGAAATAAGTTAAAATATTCTAAAATATCTCCATAAAACATTTTATTTATTTTCATTATAGTGTGTCATTTTCTTTCATAATAGCTACAGATGAATTGGAGGCTAATTCTTACACTGTAATGATAAATTGAATTATACCAATTCAGTTTAGCAGAATTAATGCTTACTCACTTGCTGGGTAAATCAATCTATTCATTTTTTTAACACGAAAAGGAAATAATAATTAATAAATGTAAGGATAATATTGTAAATTTATAGAAAGTTATTACAGTAACCGAAAATATTTGCTGTAGAGCTGCTTCCTGGCAAGCATGAGGACAATTTTATTTCTTTAAAGAGAAAATTTAGATTGAACGAATTTATTTATTTATTATTTATTTTTGGCTGTGTTGTTACTGCGTGTGGGCTTTCTCTAGTTGCGGTGAGCGGGGGCTACTATTCGTTGTGGTGCGCGGGCTTCTCATTGCGGTGGCTTCTCTCGTTGCAGAGCACAGACTTTAGGCACGTGGGCTTCAGTAGTTGTGGCTCGCGGGCTCAAGAGCGCAGGCTCAGTAGTTGTGGCACACAGGCTTAGTTGCTCCACGGCATGTGGGATTTTCCTGGACCAGGGCTCAAACCCGTGTCCCCTACATTGGCAGGCGGATTCTTAACCACTGCGCCACCAGGGAAGTCCCTGGGGAGTCTTTAGTGTTGTAAGGCTATTTAGTCCCTTCCAAATAATAATAAAAAATGGGTTGCAAGATATAAATAGATAGTTATGAATCATGTTTAAAGAGAGACAGTTGGGTGGAAGAACTGAATTATTCATGGCAGAGGTAACACTTGAACTTGAAGGTGTGTAGGAAGAAGAGAAGTCAAAGATAGAGGGGCTACTCCAGGTGTGAAGAATGATATTATGTAAAATGCATTATACAAATGTGTATGGTACACTTTAAGTATGACTAGTAGTCCAGCTTAATTAGAAAACATAACGTTAAATAGAAAAGAGAAGGTTTTGCACAGAAAGGTTGAGATTAGATTACAGAGGGCTAGAATTCCAGATTAAGATGTGCATCATTTATTTTGGTAGGGAATTGTTTACTGAAGGTTTGCTTGTTTGGGTTTGGTTTGGTTTGATTTTACTGTGGGAGTGCTATCAGGTAAGCCACACAATGTTTGGGAGCTGCCACCCTCCTCCAGTGCAGGGTGGCTTCTGAGAGTGTACACTGGAGTTGGAGGCATGGGGACGTGTTAGTGGATTCTTAAGAAAGTCCAGACAGAAATGATAGAGTCCGAATTGGGGAGAAGACAGTGGGAATGAAAAAGAGAAACAAAAAACAGATTCAGAAAGAAGGATTAGAAGGAACTTCATGACTATTTTGTGTGTGTTTGTTTTGGAGGAGAGGATGGGGGAAGGAAACAAAAATATTGCTTTTATGTTCTCATGAGACATACTTATTAATTATTCATTGGGTTAACCTGTTTCTAAATTGGGGATGATCAAATTCACTGACAATATTATTTACACCCCCGCCCCCCCAAAAAAGTGCATTTCACAGTGTTTTAAAGTTGACCACTTATTGGTTTTGCTCCTGTGATGTTACTAGGTAAATATTGGTCTTTATTTACTCCTTTTTACATTCACACAGTAGACCATTAGTGTCTTTGATGTAACATTTAAAGCTGCCAGGGCTTCCCTGGTGGCGCAGTGGTTGAGAGTCCGCCTGCCGATGTAGGGGACGCGGGTTCGTGCCCCGGTCCGGGAGGATCCCACATGCCGCGGAGCTGCTGGGCCTGTGAGCCATGGCTGCTGAGCCTGTGCGTCCGGAGCCTGTGCTCCGCAACAGGAGAGGCCACAACAGTGAGAGGCCAGCGTACCGCAAAAAAAAAAAAAAAAAAAAAAAAAAATGCTTCCAGAAGTTCATGGTATGAAGCACGTTGTGGTCCCAGTGAGTCCTGGGTTTGGATCTCATGTCCCAGTGTCCATTTGCAGGTCTCTTGGCCAATGACTGACCTCCTGGGCAGGATGGCAAGCTACCCAGTATCTGCCACTCAGCTGGTCATTCTCAGCACAATGAAAAACATTATTTCATTGTTTTACAAAAAGTGACCTTCGAAGAATATACTTATGTTTGTCTTGGGTTTATTGAATCTGAAGGGGTCATTTAACTTTCTCAGATATATACTTCAATCGTATGTCTAAAATTGCATTAGAGAAAGATTGTACGTATGGGATTTCACAAAGGTCTCAGGATACACCCCCTCAGATAGTCCTCTGTCCTATGACAGCTATGGTTTTAATTGCCAGACAGTTTGTCGAATTAAATCAAAGTGTTATTTTTGTTAGTCACCAGTGTTTAAATATTTATTTGGTACCTGTTATGAACAGATCAATCTTCTAGATACCAGGAGGAATACAAAGTTGAATAGAAGAGCCACTGTGTGTAACTTCAAGGAAATGATACCTTTTAATGTCCAGAAATAATATACTATTCTATTCATTATCTCTGATTTCAAATAGCTACATTTTGAACATAGTGGTTATTCATGACATGATGCAAATAAAGTATTGTGTTGATTAAAATGAATCTGATTCAGATAACATTTGCTACATTATTATTCAAGAAAGGGATTATTACCTCCCCCAGGAAAACTGATGAATCTGCCCAATTTCCAATCAGCCTGAGGCCAGTTTCATTTAGCATAGGTGAAATAGTTGATAGAGATGGGCACTGTGAAGCAGCTTCGTGTATTTGCAGGCTTACTTGATAGGGTCAACCCCGCTTAGTGTGATTTGAAATCTCATTGGGAAATGCACTTTTTCCCTCGATACATTATCAGATGATACAGTCCAACCAGTGCTGAAAAAACATGGCAGTAGTTACTGAATCCCTGACCTTGGAGTGTGTAGTATCTCTTTCATAATAATAATAGAAAAAAAATTGTAGAACACATTATTAAAAGGATGACTTTTTTTAAGATGAAAAGTCTCTGATTACTACAACCCTAGAGGGATTGGCTAAATACAGATCATTTAAGGGTAGCTTCGTTTCTTCCTTTGACAGGGAAATATGCTGAGTATTGGGGTTCCAGCAAAACCTTTAAAGCATTTTTAATGTCTTTCTTAGAAGGTTTCCAGGCATTTTAGTGGATTAGGAACTGATGAAATCATTGAATCCAAAAGTGGCTAGTGTACTGATTCCAGAGGAAAACTTATGGCAGTAATCTTCAAAAAGTAATCAGATGGTGGAGACTCAAAACAATGAGACTGGAGGATACTTTGATTAGGAAAGACAGTGGGAAGAGGATAGCTGTCTTCAACTATTTGAAGAATTTTTATGCAAAAGAAAGGGGCTTATATACATGAGTCCAAAAGTATATATAGACAACAAAGAAATATTCAGGCCCAGTATAAGACAAAAGCTTTTGAGTAGCCAGAGCTTGCCAACCAATTCTATATCTGAAACACCTCAAATTGAGCTGCCTCAAAGACTGGTGATTGTGCCTTGCACTAGAACATGTGACTGACCACTTAGCAGCGATACTGTAACTAGAGATTCAAAAGTGAGGTTGACCGTCAAAGTTTCTTCCAACCCCGAAGTTATCACTTCTATAGTTTTGTAGAAATGCATCTGTGGGACTTAGGTTGGCCCGAGCATCATTAAGGCAAAGTATCTGTCCTTTGAATGACACTCATCTAGTTTTTCTTGAACATGAGGCTAGTTTAAAAAATGTAAGGGGACTTTGGGTTCTGAAATGGTCAGAATGGAAATGATATTCAGGGGGAGGGATAAATTGGAAGATTGGGCTTGACATATACACACTACTATGTATAAAATAGTTAACCAATAAGGACCTACTGTATAGCACAGGGAACGCTACTCAGTACTCTATCATGGCTTATATGGGAAAAGAATCTAAAAAACAATGGATATATGTATATGTATAACTGATCTACGTTGCTGTACACCTGAAACTAACACAACATTGTAAATCAACTATACTCCAATAAATTTTCTTTTAAAAAGTTGAAGGAAGAAATCCACATTCCTTCTCATCAGTTCCTGACAGAAAAAATGTTGCTGCTTCTCTAGTGTTTGGCTGAGTTAGGGGCTTAGGTAGAAGGAACTTGGCTAAGATTTAGCAAAGATGAGGATAATTCTTCCTTGCCATAAGAAATAATATGGATGCTAGCCCATCCTCCTTCACTGGGAAAGACTCTGGCTTCGCCTTTGCTGACACAGTCTTGGGTTCTCCTAGATTTGTATTTGTTCCCGGAAACAGTAAAGACTGCTAGGGGTTGGTGCATCTGGTGGAACGTGGAACTTTTGTCGTTTTGTTATTATGAAACCCTCACTCCTGGACATCCTTTTGGATTTCTGTCGTGGACTTCTTGTTTGGCCACCACTGCAGACTTCCTGAGGTGAAAGGCCACTTAATTGTCAGTTAGTGAAAATGATCCTGGACAAGTTTTCTCCAAAGGCTGCACTGGCAGTTATATTTTCTGAGGTTGCCACCAGTAAGATCAATTCTACCCGATAAAGACCCTGCTCATGTGGGCCCATTCTTCTATGGAGGTCAACTCTAGTATGACTCTTTTTCCAGCATCAAATTAACTAGTATTTCACTTAAAAATATATATGAACTATGTTCCTACTGAAGGTAGAACTAGACAGGTCTTTGGAACACCCCAGATCTGTTTAAGAATCCCACAGCAGTAAACATCCCTCAACAAGGTAAAGCAAAACTTAGCTCCTGCTTTGTGAAAGAGCAGTTAGAGTTGAAATTTGTCTTGTTATTCAACATTCATGTGGTTTGACTTATTAACCACAAAAATAATATATGGCTTTTTTTATATCTGGTGATTTTGATCACATAATTTTTAAATTATGAAATTGAGTGGATAATTTCAGTATTGTGTACAATGCAACCCTTTACAGTGTAGACAGAAATAATCAATAAACAATCTATAATAGGATTAGAAAGGAGTTTTATTTGAGTCAAACTGAGGGACTATAGCCTGGGAGACAGCCTCTCAGATAACTTTGAGGAACTCTGCTCCAGAAAAGCATGGTTGTCAGCACAATTTGTATCTTGTCAGAACAGAGAACATCAAACAAGTCAGGGACATATTCTTTCAGTTTCAAAAAAAAAAACCTTTTTTTTTTTGCCAGCTATTAAGACACTTATATGCCCATCCTTGAGAAGGTGGATCAATTCCAATGCCACATATGAAGACGAAACGTGGGAGAGCACTCCCTGAGTGCACTCACTGATAATCTCATTAACTGGAAGCTTTGTCAACACAATATATGGATCACCTCTCTTGTAGGCTTTCCAAAAGTCACTGGCATGGTATTTAACATATGGGAGTTGCTGGCATAATTGACTTATGTTTTTCTCTTTAAGACATTTTTCAATTAAAGAATGGACAGAGCAAGGGGGTTCTAGGGTAAGTTGTGCTGGGTCTCTAAGGACTGAGGATAGTATCAAACACAGGATGGACATATTAATATGCTGAAGAATTTGAACCTGAAAGGTTAGGCCAGAGGAAGGTTGGTTTTGGTGAGTGCTAATGCTAGGAACATCTGAAAAGTCAGTAATAAGTACAATGAGGACCTACCCCAGTAGCTATACTTTGTGACAACTTTACTAAAGAATTTTCTTTCCATCCTGAACATTGGGGCAAAAGTATAGCTAGAAGTAAAAAGTAACTTTCAATTTTGATAGGGAGACAAACATTTGGTAAACTAGTTCAACTGAACTAGTAGGATGGGTCATACAGGCATGGTCCAGATTCTTGGGTCAGCTGTGTACCACTGTTGTTGTCTTCTTCTAGGCCTGGGTTGATGGTTGTTTTAAGGTGAGTTTGAGGTTAATAGTCCTCTCTATAGACTAGTCTGGTGCAGAGGCCCTTTTTAAGTGGGAAATATAAATGCAAGAGTCAATTCCCGGGGCTTCCCTGGTGGCGCAGTGGTTGGGAATCTGCCTGCTAATGCAGGGGACACGGGTTCAAGCCCTGGTCTGGGAGGATCCCACATGCCGCGGAGCAGCTAGGCCCGTGAGCCACAACTACTGAGCCTGTGCATCTGGAGCCTGTGCTCCGCAACAGGAGAGGGCTGCGATAGTGAGAGGCCCGCGCACCGCGATGAAGAGTGGCCCCCACTTGCCACAACTAGAGGAAGCCCTCGCACAGAAACGAAGACCCAACACAGCAAAAATAAATAAACTCCTACCCACAACATCTTATTTAAAAAAAAAAAAAAAAAAAAGTCAATTCCCTTCAGTTTCACTGTGCCTGAGCTGCTGAAGAATACCTAATAAGTGTCCTTCCATGTCGGTTGGAGAGAGACTCCTTAAAGTGATCTCTTTTTCAGTATTCATAATCTCCTGGGTGCAGGTTATGGGGCATCTGATCTTCACCCAAAGATAGATTCCTATTATCTTCAGAATCAAGCTTAGAATATCCTTTTAATATTTAAATTAAACTTTACAGTAATATAGCATAGCAACAAAGAGGCATCTTGGGTGTAGGTAGTCAATACAAAATTTCAGTGTATATAAAACATCAATATCAATAAAGATATATAATTGAAACATAATTTTTTTCTCTAAATTACCCTCATTTTACCAAATATTGTCAAATTAAGACTAATATGTTTGTAAACTAAGTCTGGTTTCAGTAAACCTGGCCTGATTATTTACATATGTATAATTGATCATATAGCCTCTTTTAAATTTGGCATTGCTGAAACTTTTCATAAGGAATCTCAAATTGAACTTTTAAAAAGTCTCTCAAGGCCAGGAAAGTCATGCCAAGGATTTGCCATTAGATTCTGCCTGCAGTACCTACAGATTTAGGTGGATTTCTTTCTTCTTGAGGTCTAAAATATCTGAGGTTCTTGCACCTGCCAGGAAGTGGCCTTCCTTATTCATCGGAAAGATTGCTGGGAACCCAAGAATTTCCAAATTCTGGAGGTATCAAGTAGAGAGAAAAGATAAATGCTTCAATTCTACTTACCAAGGTATAATTTACCAAATTGCTGTAAGTCATAATTAGCTTAAGGGGAACGGTTCCCTTATATCTGGAAAACAAAGATTAAAAGCCAGTAATATTTCAGACAAACATCATAAAAATGATAATCTTATTTATCAGTTTTGTTCAATCCCATGTAATTCTTGTTCTGCTTGAGTCCAGTTTTTCTATTAGTTCTGTTGACCTTGCCTGATGATCGAGGGTCATAGTGACAGTGATAATTTCAGGCAGTTCGTAAGGTTTTTGTTAAGGTGCACATGATTTGCTGTGTAAAGTGGGTGGGTGCCTTGATCACGGGATATTGTGGAGAGTATACCCCAAGTGGAAACACATTTTCTAATTTTTTTTTTTTTTGTCATTGAGAGGGCATAAGCCTTATAATAAGGGAAGGCTTCAAGCCATCAAACCAAAAAATGGGGTTTGGGGAGGTGTCCGGAAAACGCAAGTGGCCATCTTGGATTTCCCATAGCTCTGACTGTTCCATTTACAGTATTGTGTACCCATCGTAATTTCTCTGATTGAGGAGTCTGCAAGGACATCCGGATGGCAAAATCTGACAATGAGGGGTTAGTTTTTGCAGTAGTAGAATGGACTTTATCTACACGTGCCATAATCTTTACAGATTCTGTTGTTGCCTTTGCATGGATGTCAGCTAGGGCATTTCCCTATTACTTGGGTTCAGTGCCTTTAATGTGAGGCTCAATTTTGATAACAGATAACATTTTATGTCAGTATATATAAGATTTCCAGGAATGTCAAATAATTTCTGGAGCATTTGTACTATATATTTATACAGACATAGTATAAAGAAAGCTTAATGTTACCTTTTATTTGATAATGCTTTCCATGTAATTTAACACACCAAATAAGCCTGTTTAGTTTAATATCTCTTTTGAGATGCTTCAGGATAAAAATCACTTTCATTTCCCTTAACAAAATGCATTTCCATTCTTCATATATTCTTCTATTGAAAATACCTGTCTTATTTTACTTGTACACTGAAATGTTTTCCTCATTATTTCTTTTTTTTATTAGAAATGAAAGGTATTTTATTTATTCATTTATTTTAACATATTTATTAGAGTATAACTGCTTTACAATGCTGTGTTAGTTTCTGTTTCATAACAGTGAATCAGCTATACATATACATATATCCCCATATCTCTTCCCTCTTGCATCTCCCTCCCTCCCACCCTCCATATCCCACCCCTCCAGGTGGTCACAAAGCACCGAGATGATCTCCCTGTGCTATGCGTCTGCTTCCCATTAGCTATTGCTTTTACACTTGGGAGTGTATGTGTGTCCATGCCACTCTCTCACTTTGTCACAGATTACCCTTCCCCCTCCCCGTGTCTTCAAGTCCATTCTCCAGTAGGTCTGCATTTTATTCCCGTCTTGCCCCTAGGTTCTTCAGAACCATTTAGTTTTTTTTAGATTCCATATATGTGTGTTAGTATACGGTATTTATTTTTCTCTTTCTGACTTACTTCATTCTGTATGACAGACTCGAGGTCTATCCACCTCACTACAAATAACTCAATTTCGTTCCTTTTTATAGCTGGGTAGTATTCTATTGTATATATGTGCCACATTTTCTTTATCCATTCATCTATTGATGGACACTTAGGTTGCTTCCATGTCCTGGCTATTGTAAATAGTGCTACAGTGAAGATTGTGGCACATGACTCTTTTTGAATTATGGGTTTCTCAGAGTATATGCCCAGTAGTGGGATTGCTGGGTCATATGGTAGTTCTATTTTTAGTTTTTTAAGGAACCTCCATACTGTTCTCCATAGTGGCTGTATCAATTTACATTCCCACCAGCAGTGTATAAGGGTTCCCTTTTTTTTGGGGGGGGGGTTCCCTGTTTGCCACACCCTCTCCAGCATTTATTGTTTCTAGATATTTTGATGATGGCTATTCTGACTGGTGTGAGATGATATCACACTGCAGTTTTGATTTGCATTTCTGTAATGATTAATGATGTTGAGCATTCTTTCATGTGTTTGTTGGCAGTCTGTATATCTTCTTTGGAGAAATGTCTATTTAGGTCTTCTGCTCATTTTTGGAATGGGTTGTTTGGTTTCTTTTGATATTGAGCTGCTTGTAAATTCTGGAGATTAATCCTCTGTCAGTTGCTTCATTTGCAAATATTTTCTCCCATTCTGAGGGCTGTGTTTTTGTCTTGTTTATGGTTTTCTTTGCTATGCAAAAGCTTTTAAGTTACATTAGGTCCCATTTGTTTATTTTTGTTTTTATTTCCATTTCTCTAGGAGGTGGGTCAAAAAGGATCTTGCTGTGATTTATGCCATAGAGTGTTCTACCTATGTTCTCCTCTAAGAGTTTAATAGTGTCTGGCCTTACATTTAGGTCTTTAATCCATTTTAAGTTTTTTTTGTGTATAGTGTTAGGGAGTGTTCTAATTTCATTCTTTTACATGTAGCTGTCCACTTTTCCCAGCACCTCTTATTGAAGAGGCTGTCTTTTCTCCATTGTATATTCTTGCCTCCTTTATCAAAGATAAGGTGACCATATATGCGTGGGTTTATGTCTGGGCTTTCTATCCTGTTCCATTGATCTATATGTCTGTTTTGTGCCACTACCATACTGTCTTGGTTACTGTAGCTTTGTAGCATAGTCTAAAGTCAGGGAGCCTGATTCCTCCAGCTCCGTTTTTCTTTCTCAAGATTGCTTTGGCTCTTTGGGATCTTTTGTGTTTCCATACAAATTGTGAAATACTTTGTTCTAGTTCTGTGAAAAATGCCATTGGTAATTTGATAGGGATTGCATTGAATCTGTAGATTGCTTTGGGTAGTAGAGTCATTTTCACAATGTTGATTCTTCTAATCCAAGAGCATGCTATATCTCTCCATCTATTTGTATCATCTTTAATTTCGTTCATCAGTTTCTTATAATTTTCTGCATACAGGTCTTTTGTCTCCTAAGGTAGGTTTGTTCATAGGCATTTTATTCTTTTTGTTGCAGTGGTAAATGGGAGCGTTTCCTTAATTTCTCTTTCAGATTTTTTAACGTTAATGTATAGGATTGCAAGAGATTTCAGTACATTCATATTGTATCCTGCTACTTTCCCAAATTCATTGATTAGGTATAGTAGTTTTCTGGTAGCATCTTTATGATTCTCTATGTATAATATCATGTCATCTAAAACAGTTACAATTTTACTTCTTCTTTTCCTAATTTGGATTCTCTTTATTTCTTTTTCGTCTCTGATTGCTGTTGCCCAAAATTCCAAAACTATGTTGAATAATAGTGGTGAGAGTGGGCAACCTTGTCTTGGTCCTGATCTTAGGGAAAATGATTTCAGTTTTTCACCCTTGAGAACGATGCTGGCTGTCAGTTTGTCATATATGGCCTTTATTATGTTGAGGTAAGTTCTCTCTATGCCTACTCTCTCGAGGGTTTTTATTATAAATTGGTGTTCAATTTTGTCAAAAGATTTCTCTGCATCTATTGAGATTATCATATGGTTTTTCTCCTTCAGTTTATTAATATGGTTTATCACATTGATTGATTTGTATATATAGAAGAATCCTTGCATTCCTGGGATAAACCCCACTTGATCATAGTGTATGATCCTTTTTATGTGCTGTTGGATTCTGTTTGCTAGTATTTTCTTGAGGATTTTTGCATCTGTGTTCATCAGTGATATTGGCCTGTAGTTTTCTTTTTTTGTTGCATCTTTTTCTGGTTTTGGTATCAGGGTGATGCTGGCCTCATAGAATGAGTTTGTGAGTCTTTCTCCCTCTGCTATATTTTGGAAGAGTTTGAGAAGGATAGGCGTTAGCTCTTCTCTAAATGTTTGATAGAATTCGCCTGTGAAGCCATCTGGTCCTGGGCTTTTGTTTGTTGGAAGATTTTTAATCACAGTCTCAATTTCAGTGCTTGTGATTGGTCTGTTTATATTTTATATTTCCTCCTGGTTCAGTCTCGGAAGGTTGTGCATTTCTAAGAATTTGTCCATTTCTTCCAGGTTGTCCATTTTATTGGCATATAGTTGCTTGTAGTAATCTCTCATGATCCTTTGTATTTCTGCAGTGTCAGTTGTTAATTCTCTGTTTTCATTTTGAATTCTATTGATTTGTGTCTTCTCCCTTTTTCTCTTGATGAGTCTGGCTAATAGTTTATCAATTTTGTTTGTCTTCTCAAAGAACCAGCTTTTAGTTTTATTGATCTTTGCTCTCATTTCCTTCATTTTTTTTTCATCTATTTCTGATCTGATCTTTGTGATTTCTTTCCATCTGCTAACTTTGGGGTTTTTTTTTGTTTTGTTTTGTTGTTGTTCTTTAATTGCTTTAGGTGTGAGGTTAGGTTGTTTATTTGAGATGTTTCTTGTTTCTTGAAGTAAGATTGTATTGCTATAAATTTCCCTCTTAGAACTGCTTTTGCTGCATCCCATAGGTTTTGGGTCATTGTGTTTTCACTGTCATTTGTTTCCAGGTTTTTTTTGTTTTTTTGGGGTTTTTTTTTTTTTTTTGCGGTACATAGGCCTCTCACTGTTGTGGCCTCTCCCGTTGTGGAGCACAGGCTCCGGACGCGCAGGTTCAATGGCCATGGCCCACGGGCCCAGCCGCTCCGCAGCATGTGGGATCCTCCCGGACCGGGGCATGAACCCGTGTCCCCTGCATTGGCAGGCGGACTCTCAACCACTGCGCCACCAGGGAGGCCCTGTTTCTAGGTATTTTTTGACCTCCTCTTTGATTTCTTCAGTGATCTCTTGGTTATTTAGTAGTGTATTGTTTAGCTTCCATGTCTTTGTATTTTTTACAGATCTTTTCCTGTAATTGATATCTAGTCTCATAGCGTTGTGTTCAGAAAAGTTACTTGATACAATTTCAGTTTTCTTAAATTTACTAAGGCTTGATTTGTTACCCAAGATATGATCTATCCATGAGAATGTTCCATGAGCACTTGAGAAGGAAGTGTAACCTGCTGTTTTTGGATGGAATGTCCTATAAATATCAATTAAGTCCATCTTGTTTAATGTGTTGTTTAAAGCTTGTGTTTCCTTATTTATTTTCATTTTGCATTATCTCTCCATTGGTGAAAGTGGTGTGTTAAAGTGCCCTACTATTATTGTGTTACTGTTGATTTCCCCTTTTATGGCTATTAGCATTTGCCTTATGTATTGAGGTGGTCCTGTGTTGGGTGCATAGATATTGACAATTGTTATATCTTCTTCTTGGATTGATTCCTTGATCATTATGTCATGTCCTTCTTTGTCTCTTGTAATAGTCTTTATTTTAAAGTCTATTTTGTCTGATATGAGAATTCCTATTTCAGCTTTCTTTTGATATCCATTTGCATGGAATATCTTTTTCCATCCCCTCACTTTCAGTCTGTATGTGTCCCTACGTCTGAAGTGGATCTCTTCTAGGCAGCATATATACAGGTCTTGCTTTTGTACCCATTCAGCCTGTCTTTTGGTCGGAGCATTGAATCCATTTACATTTAAGGTACTTATCAATATGTATGTTCCTATTACCATTTTCTTAACTGTTTTGGGGTTGTTATTGGAAGTCTTTTCCTTCTCTTGTGTTTCCTGCCTAGAGGAGTTCCTTTAGCATTTGTTGTAGAGCTGGTTTGGTGCTGCTGAATTCTCTTAGCTTTTGCTTGTCAGTAAAGGTTTTAATTTCTCCATCAAATATGAATGAGATCCTTGCTGGGTAGTGCAATCTTGTTCGTAGGTTTTTCCCTTTCATTACTTTAACTGTGTTCTGCCACTCCCTTCTGGCTTGCAGAGTTTCTCCTGAAAGCTCAGCCGTTAACCTTATGGGGATTCCTTTGTATGTTAATTGTTGCTCTTCCCTTGCTGCTTTTAATATTTTTGCTTTGTATTTACTTTTTGATAGTTTGATTAATATGTCTTGGCATGTTTCTCCTTGGATTTATCTTGTATGGGTCTCTGTGTACTTCCTGGACTTGATTAACTTTTTCCTTACCCATATTAGGGAAGTTTTCAACTATAATCTCCTCCAATATTTTCTCAGTCCCTTTTTTTTCTGTTCTTCTTCTGGGACCCCTATAATTCGAATGTTGGTGCATTTAATGTTTTCCCAGAGGTCTCTGAAATTGTCCTCAATTCTTTTCATTCATTTTCTTTATTCTGCTCTGTGGCAGTGATTTCCACTATTTTATATCCCTGGTCACTTATCCATTCTTCTGCCTCAGTTATTCTGCTGTTGATTCCTTATAGAGATTTTTAATTTCATTTATTGTGTTGTTTCTCATTGTTTGTTTGCTCTTTAGTTCTTCTAGGTCCTTGTTAAATGTTTCTTATATTTTCTCCATTCTATTTCCCAGATTTTGCATCATCTTTGCTAACATTACTCTGAATTCTTTTTCAGGTAGACTGCCCATTTCCTTTCCATTTGTTTGGTCTGGTGAGTTTTTATTTTGCTCCTTCATTTGCTGTGTATTTCTTTGTTTTCTCATTTTGCTTAACTTACTGTGTTTGGGGTCTCCTTTTTGCAGGCTGCAAGTTCATATTTCCTGTTGTTTTTGGGGTCCACTCCCAGTGGGTAAGGTTGGTTCATTCGGTTGTTTAGGCTTCCTGGTGGAGGGGACTGGTACCTGTTTTCTGGTGGACGAGGCTGGATCTTGTCTTTCTGGTGGGCAGGACCACATCCGGTGGTGTGTTTTGGGGTGTGTGTGAACCTATTATGATTTTAGGCAGCATCTCTGCTAATTGGTGGGGTTTTGTTCCTGTCTTGCTAGTTGTTTCGCATGGGGTATCCAGCACTGTAGCCTGCTGGTCATTGAGTGGAGCTGGGTTTTAGGTTGAGATGGAGGTCTCTGGGAGAGCTTTTGCTGTTTCATATTACGTGGGGCAGGGAGGTCTCTGGTGGACCAATGTCTTCAATTTGGCTCTCCCACATCAGAGGCTGAGGCCTGCCACCCATCCAGAGCAGCAAGACCCTGTCAGCCACATGGCTCAGAAGAAAATGGAGAAAAAGAAAGAAAAAATAAATGAAATAAAATAAAGTTATTAAAATAGAAAAACTATATTAAAAATAAAAAAATGAAAAAGTAATAAAAGAAGAAAGAGAGAGAAAGAAAGAAGAGAACAACCAAACAAAAAAACAAATCCACCAATTATAACAAGTGCTAAAAAGTATACTTTTGGGAAGTCTGAGGTCTTCTGCCAGCATTCAGTAGGTATTCTGTAGGAGTTTTTCCTCATGTAGATGTAGTTTTGTTGTATTTGTTGGGAGGAAGGTGATGTCCACGTCTTACTGCTCTGCCATCTTGAAGGTGCCTCCCCCCTGCTTGAGTTTTAAAAGGCCTCTTTTCCCTTTCTTTTTTTTTTCTTTTTTCTGTTTTAGATTCTAGTAATTGAGCCAAGGCTATAGCCTCAGGCAGTGGGGGTTTTGTTTGTATTTCAAGGACATAATAATAGTTGTAACTTCAAGCTTTCTCTTAGGAGTACTTTTGTTCTCTCAAGGTCAGAATTTTGAAACAAAGTTTTTCTTAAGTCAAATTTCTTTACTGCATATGCAAAAAAAAGAAAAATCAGTTTCAGAATGTCAAAAGAGATCCCAGCCATTTTAGTGTTAGATAAGTACTTGCAGCCCTGGCTCCATACCAATTGTACACGAAGCCAGCTCAAGTTCCAGTGGGTGGCTGCCTGTCCAGGTACTGGTAGGCTTTAGAAGCACAAGTTCTCATTTGCTTTTTTTTAACTTTTAATTTTATATTGGAGTATAGGTGATTAACAATGTTGTGATAGTTTCAGGTGTAGAGCAAATTGATTCAGTTATATGCATACATGTATCTATCCTTTTTCAAATTCTTTCCCCATTTAGGTTGTTACATAATACTGAGCAGAGGTCCCTGTGCTATACAGTAGGTCTCTCTTGGTTATCCATTTTAAATATAGCAGTGTGTACATCTCAATCCTTACTTTTACTTTTGTTTTATAATGAAGTACAAATCTTTCCACTTTTAAGCCACTTAAAAAAAAAAAATGGTCAGCCAACCCAGTTCAGTCCAAAATTCCTTCTAGGCCTTCCTGCCTAGAAATTCCTCCTAGGTCCCTTGCCTAGAAATTCCCTCTAGGTCTTCTGCCTAGGAACTTCCCCCTAGGTCCTTTTTAGCTAGGAAATGTACCAGTGCCACCCTTAAGACTCCAAGTCTTAAGATAGCAGCTCAAATAAAATTCATGGACTGCAACTTAATACAAGGAGATCCAGATATCAGGAAAATCTCACTG
Organism: Phocoena phocoena; assembly: GCF_963924675.1. NCBI lineage: Eukaryota > Metazoa > Chordata > Mammalia > Artiodactyla > Phocoenidae > Phocoena > Phocoena phocoena. The sequence goes on along the minus strand of NC_089232.1, from coordinate 19,863,164 downwards.
AAGCACCTACCTGAAGGATGCCATGAAGCTGGGGGTTGGGGTGGCCCATGCTTCCTACCAAGTGCTGGTCCAGGGTAGACTCCAGGTAACCTCAGCTGGGTTTTTTGATACCCTGTTGGCTACTCCAAGCAATGTTAATGGAAATAATAAACAATCTTTAATAGGAATAGAAAAGAGTTTTATTTGAGCCAAACTGAAGACTATAGCCCAAGAGACAGCCTCTCAAATAACTCTAAGGAATTTCTCCAAAGAAGCATGGTTTTCAGCAGTTTTATATCTTCTCAGAACAAAGAACATTAGGTAAGTCAGGGATATATTCCTTCAAGATTGAAAAAACAGCAACAACAACAACAAGAAAAAAAAAACAAAGAAAACCACAGATAAGCATGTAAACAGCAAGTCTTGGCACCGGGGAAGGGAGTCTTATCATGGAAGGAGGAAAAGCATTGGCATCTCAGGAAGGGAGGCATTTAATCTTTGTTTTTAACATAGACATTCTTTACTTCTGGTCAGTGCACCCTTTTCTTTAATGATTAAAGCAGATGTACAATGTATGTTCGATAAGCCACAAACAGGCTGTTTTAGTTAGCATCAAATTCATGTATAAGCCAGAATGCCTTCCCCATACCTAAATATGTGAAAATTTATTCTATCAACACTGTGCCTGGGTTTAGTAGTGGTTAGAAGATCTTGTGTATAACCAACTCTCTGATAAGTGATGGCTTTATATAATTTAAATTCACTTTGTCTCTTTATTACTTTTATTTTCATGTTGTAGGTAATGGGTATGGTTTAAAATATAGAATTTAATGATAATTGGTGTGGACCAGGGCTCCTCAAAATGTGATCTGAGGACGAATACTAGTCGATAAACTATTTTTTACTAGTTTGTAATAAGACAAATACAAAAATTGTCAGTCAGCATTCAGACTACTTCTGTAGCATTTTTACATCACCACAACAATTCCATTGAATTTTTAAAAAGTTAATCAGTCTACAGCGGATTGGAATTTGAAAAAAGAAAAAAAACTACTCAAGAGTTTGATAAGTAGTGGTTATTCCTTTCAGAGGATAGTACCAAAAGAGGGGAGGAAGGCAGACCCCTATAAAGGGGCAAACAGATGTCCTCAAAGGCAGCATAGGTAAGCAAGACCAGCTTAATGTTTCACAAAGTTTCGAATCCAAATATGACATGAGGAACTTGGATAGATCACATGCCCTCAGAGTCCCTCTCTCCTTACCCTATCATATGGTGCCCAAACTCCTCAGTGCTAATCTTTTAGATTAGAACAGTTGCGTCTAATCTAGAAGGCGCCATTTAATATGCATGCTGTCTGGACTTGCCCACTTAGCCTCCCTCACCCATCTCATTCTTTCATGAGGTTAACTTACAGAGCTGAGGACCCTGAGGTTTGGATCCAGGGGTCACTGGGGTAATGAACCCCATCCACTTAGGGTTGAGGAGGAAGAGGTCTTACTGCTGCACACCCAGACTGCAAAGCACGGGGTCAATGGCTTCTGGAACTGCCTTCTCTACTCTCTACCTTCAGAGATCCCCTTTGCTCTGAAACGGTACTGCCTTATTACAGGTTTTTTTTTTTTGGGTGGGGTTGTTTTTTTAAAAAAAAATTATTGAAATACAGTTGATTTACAATGTTGTGATAGTTTCAGGTGATTCAGTTATACATATATATATATATATATATATATATATATATTCTTCTTGAACATTATCTTCTATTATAGGTTATTACAAGATATTGAGTATAGTCCCCTGTGCTATATAGTAAGTCCTTGTCAGTTATCTACTTTATATATAGTAGTGTGTATATTTTAATCCCAAACTCCTAATTTATCCCTCTCCCCTGCTCCCCTTTGGTAAGCATAAGTTTGTTTTCTATGTCTGTGAGTCTATTCCTGTTTTGTAAATAAGTTCATTTGTATCATTTTTTTTAGATTCTACATATAAGTGATATCATATGATATTTGTCTTTCTCTCTCTGGCTTACTTCACTTAGTGTGATAATCTAGGTCTATCCATGTTGCTGCAAATGGCTTTATTTCATTCTTTCTTTTAATGGCTGAGTAATATTCCATTGCATAAATATACCACATCTTCTTATCCATTCATCTGTTGATGGACATTTAGGTTGCTTACATATCTTGGCTATTGTAAATAGTGCTGCAGTGAACATTGGGGTGTATGTAGCTTTTGAATTATAGTTTTCTCTGGATATATTCCCAGGAGTGGGATTGCTGGATCATATGGCAACTCTGTTTCTAGTGTTTTAATGAAACTTTCTCCACAGTGGCTGCACCAGTTTACACCTTATTATAGTTTTTCAGTTGAAAGAAAAGGAACAGGATTGAAGAAAAGAGAAAAAACAGATGAAAGGGAAGGGGAGCAGGGAAAAAATCACACTGTATGTTATGGAAGAGGGAATGAATGAGGGAACTTGGCATTCGAAGATATGTCACACCATAACTTAAAACCTTAAAGATTTTGTCTTCTAACCATGGTCACCTCTCAGCCACCTATGTTGAAGTATTTGTGTGTGAGATTCTTTGTTTCCTTTTTCATGTTTCCTTGATTCTAGAGCAATTGAGTTGAACCTTTAATTTTGATATTTGTTTCAAAAATATTGTTCCAGCGTGAATTATTGGTATAAATGGGCCATTTATTGAAGTGCACTGTGGACACTATGAGCCACACCAAATGAAATATTAAAATAATTCTCAATATTGACTGTAAATAAAGTGAGTTACTTGCATTTCATGTAATTGCTGGTTGGAGAATACTCAAGCTATGTTCAGTTGAACCAGGCCCATTTTTAATAGAAGAGTTGAAAAAGTAGGTCATCAAAATTTTCATTAGCTACAATGCGTTACAAAGTTAAGTCACTCAGTCTTCAGCCTATGGTTTTTACCATCTCACTTCGTATTTCATCCTGTGGACCTTGACTGTGTCCACTATAATAGTGTTCACTGGTCCCCATGAGCTCTGAAGAGTGTGTATTTCAGGGGTCATTAATTTGTTCTTTTTATGCACACATGTCATTTCAGGTTAGTTCTGTGCTACCAAAGATAATGTCATGCATATATGTTTGATTAGTTCTAATTGGAGATTTTTTTGCTTGTGGGTATCTTTAATATAAGTATTAGTTTATTTATAATATAATTAGCTATCTTTTCTCCTTTAATAGGGCTTTTGGTTTCCATGTGAGCATCATCGCCAACGTCACCATCACCACATTAGTATTTATAGAACATCCTTTGCATAGAGATTCATAGGCATGATAGAAAAAAAGAGTGGGGTGATGGAGCTCACATTTATTACATACTATGTGCTGAAAATGTTACATGTTACCACAGTCAACCTTCCTGAGAACACTTTAGATTGGGATTTTTATCTTCATTTTCTAAATGAAAAAACTGAATCTCATGGAAGTTAAGCCGTTAGCCTAAACAATGAGACTGAAATTCAAACCCAGGTTTTGGGATTCTGCAGCCCCTATTCTTTTCATGATCCCCCAGCCCACTGACTTTTAAGCATGTTTAAAATGTTTTTGTACTTTGTTTATCTGTATTAACACTTTATGTGTTTTAGTTCTTTAATGTCTTATGAGAATTATGACAGCTTGAACCCATCTCCAAATAACATTGTATGTGAAGCATTTAAAGATCAGTAATATAAAATAAATATAAAATAAAATTTAAGAAAGTCATATGAAGTAGTAGAAAGTACACCACAATGAAAAAAAGAGGTTTGTGTTTTAGGTTCAGGTCTGAAGTTGACTGTAAATTTTGACAAATACTTTATTTAATCTATAAAATGAGAAAGCAAGGCTACATAAATTCTAAGGTCTAACTTTAACATTATATATATCTATACCCCAAACCTAAAAAATAGTCTTGAACTATTTTCATTTTACCTATTGACAAAAACATTAAAAAAAAAATCTACTTTCTCTGACTTTAAGTGGGTTTGAATTAAGAAGATGAAAATAAATGTGGCCTGATGGTTTGACTTTCTGATAATATCAACAATAGCAATACACTAATAACAGTATCACTATGCTTACTTTAGAAACCATATATTATCTTTAACCCTGAAACTCTGCCAAATCGTTGAGTTGTCTGTTATGGAATGAATGTTTGTAACCCCCCAAAATTCATATGTTTAAACCTTATAACCCCTCTCCCAGTGTGATGGTATTAGGAGGTGGGGACTTTGGGAGGTAATTAGGATTCCATAAGGTCATGGGAGTGGAGCCCTCATAAGTAGAATTAGTGCCTTTGTAAGAGACAAGGGAGGGCTTTTTCTTCTCTCTGCTCTCTGCCATGTGAGAACATGAGAAGGCAGTAGTCTGCAGCCTGGAGGGCCCTCCCCAGGACTTGGCCATGTTGTCACCCTGATCTCAAGACTTCCTGCCTCCAGAACTGTGAGAAATAAATTTCCTTTGCTTCTAAGCCACTCTGTTAAAGCAGCCCAGACTAAGACATTGTCTCCACTTTACAGAGGAGGAAATAGATGCTCAAATAAGTTAATTTGATTGGAGTCACAAGATGTGTTACAGATGGGACTTCAGTTTAAACCCAGGTCTTCCGGAATTCCAAACCCATTCTCCTTACATCATTTCAAAGGAAGGTCCTACTGCCCACAATCCCTTAAGCTTCTCAAGTAGGAGGGCACATGGCTCAGGGGACTGGCTGCTGCTTCCCTGGTGAAAGCCTAGTCCAGTCTCTGCAGCTCCGAGTTAGACACCAGCAGACGTGATTCTATAGAGGGGAGCAAGGAGAGGTCTTCCTGGTTCCCCCCAAGGAAAACACGGGACCCTTTGGTGGAATGGAAGGATCCAGCCTAATGGTTTAAATCCTATCCTATGTTCCAAAGATACTTACTGGTACTGAAAAAAGGTTTATAATAAATGCAACAACATTTCACGTTAGAAGATGAGTATAAAGTTTGGAATTGTGGGCCTAAGGAGTGTTTTAAGATGAATGTATAAAAAGCCTCCAGCATTATTTGGATGAGATTATGGGTTGCATAGATTCTTAACAAGTCATGCATTGATGCTTCCTGTATTGGTTTAATGTTTGCCAGAGACAAGGAGCTGAGTTAGCACATCTGCTTGGTGGAAATTAATCTTCTTCCCCAGTTCATAATAACAATAATGAAAATAACAATAACAACCACCACATGATTGACAGGCTATTCTATACCAGCCATAGTGTTAGGTGCTTTTTACCTGCTACTTCTTTTAATTTTGCTAACAGCCCTATTAGGCAAAACCATTATTATCTTTGTTTTAGAGATGAGGAAGCAGAGACCCAGAGAAGTTAAATGTCTTGTCCAAAGTAACATGGAGGCAGAACCACAATTTAGACTCTGGTCTTCCCCAGAGCCTGTATTATCTCTTTTTGTCGACTTTTTTTTTTTTCTTTGCAAATAATTTCAAATTTACAAAAAGCTGCCAAAAAAGAAAAGAAAAAGAAAAAAATGTACAAAGAACAACTCTATATACTCAGATTTGCCTGTTAACATTTTATCCCATTTCATAACACACTCCTGTTATACTGCCTCCTCGAAAAGAGTCCATCATTTATTTTTAGAGTCCTGGATTTAGCTGATCTTATGTTCAGCCCAGTGTGGCCCTCCTTGTTCAATGCCCTAGTGAAATTCTGAACTTCACATATCTTTGAAATTGAAGAATACGTGTCCCTTCTAGTTATACAAAAAACTATACATGAGACTAGTACATAAGTCTTTCTGGAGTGGGAAGTGACCACCTTTTGAAAATTGCCTTTCTAAAATGTTTTTGGTTTTGTTGATTATTTTTCAAAGGATATTGAAAACGACTGGCCCTGATAAATAATGCATCTTTTGTTCTTGTGCCTTACAGAGATTTCCTTTTAGAATAGCACTTTTTTTGTAGGTTTGTTTATTTACAGAATTGTTGAGGTAAAAATTAATGCAAGTCACAGTTCTTTAGACTTTACAAGGAAATGCCCAGAAGAGGGCAGACTTGCATGCTGTAACTGTTCCCTGCCTAATTAAGTGATCTGCATGCTGACGCTATACAGTGGCAGTGAAGAGAGATTTAATAAATAAAATAGGAGGGTTATTTTAATTTGGTACAGGATTTCTAATAAGACATTGGATTCAAAAGGTTTACAAGAACAATATACTCTATTCAGTGTATTCTAAATGCAAAGAATACATTTGTTTCAATCTCTTTTCCTTTCCAAGGCAGCACGTTTCCTCAGTATTTCTGAAGGTTTTCTTTTAAGTTTTTCCCCATGCTGGGGTGTTCTTCTCCCTCTGTCACCAAAGCAGTTTCAGTGGTGAATGTCTTGATGACAGAGAGCTTCTAAGGTTGATCTAGAGTTTACAGTATTATTTCATTTGCTTTGCTGCTGAAAGGAGGAATACTGAAATCCACCAGTTCTGAACCCACTCCCTGAATGTACCATATCGGAACGGAATTATATACTACTCCCCATGCCCTTTCCCTCTTCCTCTCTTCAGCATCACTGCCTCCTGCATCCCTGTGCCCACCTGGCATTCTTACCGACCCCTGTTCTGGCACCACCTAGTGGCCGTCTCAGGAACTCCAAGACTCCATCTCTTTCCCAGCATCTTCATTTGTCTCAGTTTTCAACATCCTTAATTTTGTTTAGGGAGACATTACACTGTGATTTATAATACCATATATATATTTAGTCTTCATCCCTGTTTCTGGCACAGAGCTCCTAAAACCCTTGGAATTTCCTAAGTGAAGAGATCCCGAAAAGGTGTTTTTTGTCGTGTTAATGAGGCAATTGGGGGAAATCACCTGAGGATGGGAGCCAATCCTGTGATTGAAGGGTGGAATTTTCAGTTCCTATCCCCTAACCTCCGGAGTGAGGAGAAGGGCTGGAGACTGAGTTCAATCACCAGCAGCCAATGATTTAACCAATCATGCCTTGTAACGAAGCCTTCAGAAAAACCCAAAAGGTCATGCATGGTTTGGAGAGCTTCTGGGTCGGTGAACATGTGGAGGTGCTGGGGCAGTGACCCACTCAGAGAGGGTATGGAAACTCCCTGCACTTTCTCCACACCTTACCCTATGTACCTCTTTCATCTGGCTGTTTCTGAGTTCAATCCTTTTATAACAAAACTGGCAACCTTGTGAGACTGAACCCTTAACCTGTGGGATCTGATGCTATCTCTGGGTAGAGGGTGTCAGAATTGAGTTGAATTATAGGACATCCAGATGGTGTCTAGAACATTGTTTGTTGGTGTGGGGCCTCCCCCCACCCTCCCCATCACCACACACACAGTAGACTTAGGTCCCAGAATCATCCTTTAGGAAACTTACTTCTTTTGGACACTGACATAACCATGTCCTTCATCTTCATTCATCTTTCTACCTCTGGCTTGTTGTGTTAGGAAGTCTCATAGTATCTCTAAGGGTAGATGTCTGAAGTTTCTACAGTTTGGAGGCATCACATGGCAAAACTAAAACAATTTAGTAACGGGTCTGATATCCTTTATTCAAGCAAGAACAGTCCACAGGTTGGGGCAGTACAGTGCCTCGTAAGCAGTGGAGACTTTTCAGAGGTTATAAGAGGCAACATGGAAGCAGAGCATGATGTGTTGGGAGGTCAGGGATTTCCTTAGAAGGTGAGCAGGTCCTGCTTTCTAGGGTAAGGAGAGCTCGAGAAAGATTAGTTGCAGGATTGTGATTGGTGCATTTGAGGTTTCCTTGACAGGTGTTTCCCATAAGTGTAGGCTGACTTAGGTATAGATTTGTGATGTGGGCCAGGGCACAGGGGCAGCCTCCATTTTGTAGGTCCTAATATAGAAATTAACTTTATCAGGGGTCATTGTTTAAAGAAAGAATACAAAAAGATGAATAAACGTTAGATACAGAGTTTTGGAGGGGGCTGTGCTGGTGAAGAGCCCTGCACTTAAAATCCATTAGATTTTATTTCTCTTTCTTATCCTCACTATACTCACCTTTTTCCCTCGTCTGTCACATTATGCACACATTTGTTCCTTATATGAGCTAAAGAAAAGCCACTAAGGAGACACTTTGATTATCCTGGTTGCTAAGTCTTGGCCCTATCATTTTGAGACAAAGCAAATTATGCCACTGACCTTTAGAGGTGTTTTCATGATCTCTCCTCTCTCTCCCCATTAAATCAGATCTCCACCCCAAACACGCATTCAGGATGAGTGTGAAGATATTCTTTATTCAGTTTGTTATCAGTTCTGCCTAATTATCAGCAGCCTCATAGTATTAGGCTGCATTGTATTTTAAAACTCCACTTTTCTTTCAAATGTATGCCACTTCGGCTCTACTCTGTTAGGGCTTTCTGGCCTGGCTGCAAAAACTAACAACGACATATAGCACTGTTCAAAAGGAAGCCACTGCCAGCACTCCAAATAACAAGCTCAGAAATGAAATTTGAGAAAACAAGCTGCTTGTAAGCTTGGGCCGGTGTACACGACCTGGAAGGCAATCTGGTGTTTCACTCAGTGTTCTTCGTGTGCTGCCCCCAATCTTCCATGTTTTCACTCTGATGATGTCTTGCCCTGTCTTCACACACCTCCTATTATTTGATATTTCTCTAAAATTCTTCACTTTTAAAATCATATGTAATTATAAGGTTAATGGTATGTTACTATGCTTTCAAAAGAACATCACTATCATTTGTCATCAAATGCAAGGTAACCACAAAAATAAATACAGTGAAAATAAATACGAAGCAGAGGGCTTCCCTGGTGGCGCAGTGGTTGAGAGTCCGCCTGCCGATGCAGGGGACGTGGGTTCGTGCCCCGGTCCGGGAGGATCCCACATGCCGCGGAGCGGCTGGGCCCGTGAGCCATGGCCGCTGAGCCTGCGCGTCTGGAGCCTGTGCTCTGCAACGGGAGAGGCCAAAACAGGGAGAGGCCCGCGTACCGCAAAAAAAAAAAAAAAAATACTAAGCAGAAACTGTAGGCCTGTCTGAGGCCTGCTCCTACTGTTAAAAAGAAAGATTAGCAAAGACTGGAGAGGCTTCAAGTAACCAGTTAGCAGCTAGACTTTATTCTCCATCTAATCAGAAAACTTCAAAGAGAATTAAAAGGGGACTGCATTTTGCTCTGAGTGAATCAGGGGTACTTAATGACCCATCCAGGTTCTACCTGAGATCACGTTTGAGGAACTGATGGAGAAGATATTTGCATTTACTTCTGTGGTTATTCCTCATGTCTTTTGAGTTTCATTCAGTAGCCTATTACCAGATGGAATTGTAAGTCATAAGACATTGAGCAAACCCCAATGTTTTTACCCTGTTTTTAAGTCATATTTTCGCATGTTTCTTACTCAGATTTTATTGGTATAATACCTACTTCCCAGGATTATTGTGTTAAATAAGATCAATGTATGTACAAATGCCTAGAATAGTGTTTGGCTCTCATGAATGGTAGTGCCCGCATTGTGTTCCCTCTTACCAACCAAGGAGGAGCTGGGAAGTAAGAGGGGGTGGGGAATCTCCTCACTGCCATCTATTCCACTGCGTATATTCACTAATATATATCATCTGTTTCGCTGTGTATAGTCACTGTGTATATATCATTTATTTCACTAAGTATATTCACTGTATATTTTCACTATATATACATATACAAAATCAGTTGCACTGTGTAGAGTGCTTAAGTAACAGGATCCCTCTGTTTGTATACATTTTATCATTTATCATTTATTCAATGATATGAATAAAAGTACATGTTAGAGCTGGATTTTAAAGAACTGAATTAATGTCAACATTACATGATTTTTTTTCACAGCTTAAGAAAATGGAGTATCAGAAACACAGCAGTGTGGGTTTTTTTGGACTGACATTCTAAATAAAGAGTTTTCTCAGTGTAACATTACGTATAAGTATATCCACAATTCGGAAGATTTTAAAACACTTCCGTGTGTGTGTGTGTTGTGTATGTATGTGTTGGAGGGATTTGTAGCTGTCAGGAGATTTTATTATCTGAGATTTTTAAAAAGTGAATCAAAATTTAAAAAAGCAATGATCTATTCACATTTATGCAGATGACTTATAAGTAAAATCACAGGTATAAAATCATACTATATACTTTTTGCATAAGGACAAAGCATTTGTTCTTCAAATGAGATGGAGGCAGCCTCAAAGAGATTGCTGTAGCTTCAAATGGCACTTGCCAATTTTTTTTAAAGTATCGTCTAGAACACCTTAAGGCACAACGTGTATAATGTAGTTACTACAAGGCTGTTAGATTCATTGCCAAATAGTGTTCAGAATCCAAAGATCAGATAAATTAGATTTTAATTGGGTTTTAAAGCTAAGGTGAATAAGTAGATAAGGTTGAACTAGTGAGAAACATATTAATGTAATAAAACCTTTGGTTGTGTAAGGCTTTTGCATAAAAGACCAGGAGGCTCTCACTGATAAAGGATGTCATGGAGCAGTCCAGGAAGATTGACATTGATAGGTGGAGAGCCCTGGAGTCCAACATAATCATATTACCTGGAGCAGTGGAAAACCAGAGGCCCAGCCTGAGCTCTTAGTTATATTACAGGATTTGGAACACAGAATCAATGGAGTTTTACTAAGCTGATAAGACTTCTTAAACAATACAATTTGTTATTTTTCATTAGTATTTTTTTTAAATGTTGAGCCTTCTTTTATTTTTCTTTTATTTTTTAAAAAATTTTGGCTGTGTTGGGTCTTCATTTCTGTGTGAGGGCTTTCTCTAGTTGTGGCAAGCGGGGGCCACTCTTCATTGCAGTGCGCGGGCCTCTCACTGTCGTGGCCTCTCTTGTTGCGGAGCACAGGCTCCAGACGTGCAGGCTCAGTAGTTGTGGCTTACGGGCCCAGCCGCTCCACGGCATGTGGGATCCTCCCAGACCAGGGCTCGAACCCGTGTCCCCTGCATTAGCAGGCAGATTCTCAACCACTGCGCCACCAGGGAAGCCCTCGTTAGTATTTTTTGAAACAAAAATTCAAGGTACAGAACCAATTTGTTTGTGTCTGAGTATGTGGAGTGCCTGATGAATTGTAGAATCTATATATTTGAAGTACTTGTAGCATCTGATTCCAAATTGAGCCTTATGCGTGCAAATTATTTCGAGCTGAAAACAATCAAGACTCAAAAGACTCAGGAAGATACTTTGACCTTCCCCTTAACTACCTAAAAGAACTTAGATAGAGGACCTGTTTCTGGAACAGAGCTGTCACCAGAGGTATCAGTAAAGAATATGGGCTAGGTGTCATGGGGGAAATGTGGGCCTACAGATCAGATCCACTCCATGTCCCATTGTCTCTGCATGACCCAGCCAACATTTGTTTACCAAACATTTGCTTTTCCATCTCCATGTGAATTTCTTTCATCCCTTTTGAAGTCCCAGACCACTACTCCCAACATCCTTTTTGTCCTTTGTTGAAGAAGGTATTTAAAGTGAGGGTTTTGGCTATTTTGGTGAGTTACTCAGTTTTCCTGTGTCTCTCCCATGTATACATGTTATTAAACTTTTGTTTGATTATCTCCTGTTAATTGTCTCATGTCAACTTAATTCCTAGACCAGCCAGAAGAACCTAGAAGGGTAGAGGAAAATTTCTTCCTCTCTGACTTCTGTTAATATGCTTAAGTGGTCTATAAGGCAAGTATGCTTCTTTAGAGCACCTTACCAGTTGGGCCAGCGTTCCAGGGTTAATCCCAGTTTAGCTCAGTGAACAACTCTCTAGGCTATGACCCTCAGGCTCCAAGGTTTGGAATCAAAGCAAGAAAATCCATCTCCAACTCTGAAGAAACATGCAGTGGCCCAGGTCAACCAACTGTTATGTGAGTCTTTTGCACTCATTCATTTACTGAGCACCTACTTTTTGCAAGGCATCCAAAGACTGGTCCCCAAGCTGCTTGCAGTCTGTTAGAGGAGAAAAGAGATGTTTTATAAAACCCTGCTATTGGAGAAGTGAAGATAAAGCACTAATATATTCAAAGAAGAGAGAACTAATTTCCAACCTGGGGGGGGTCTTTCTACGGTGCTGAAAGACAGGACTCAGTGTCAAACACATACACATCTCTGTGTGCAAGAATCTCACACTCTGTGCATATGGTGACTCTTATTAATCTTAGCAGTATGATAAATATTCGTTATGTCTGAGCCCCCAGACCCCAAATGAACACCCTGTGTTATTTTCATACAAAATGTGTAGTCTGATAAGAAACTCAAACTGGAACCCTCCTACACTATTGGTGGGAATGTAAGTTGGTATAGCCACTATGGAGAACAGTACGGAGGTTCCTTAAAAAACTAAAAATAGAACTACCATGTGACCCAGCAACCCCACTCCTAGGCACATACCTGGAGAAAACCATAATTCGAAAAGATACATACACCACAGTGTTCATTGCAGCACTGTTTACAATAGCCAGGACATGGAAGCAATCTAAATGTCCATCAACAGAGGAATGGATAAAGAAGATGTGGTACATATATACAATGGAACATTACTCAGCCATAAAAAAAACACAAAAGAATGCCATTTGCAGCAACATGGATGGACCTAGAGATTGTTGTACTGAGTTAAGTAAATCAGACAGAGAAAGACAAATATCATTATGATATCGCTTACATGTGGAATCAGAAAAAAGGGTACAAATGAGCTTATTTACAAAACGGAAGTAGAGTCACAGATATAGAAGACAAACATGGTTATTGGGGATGGGGTGAGGGATAAATTGGGAGATTGGGACTGACATATACACACTACTATATATAAAATAGATAACTGATAAGAACATGCTGTATAGCACAGGGGACTCTACTCAATACTCTGCAATGGCCTATATGGGAAAAGAATCTAAAAAAACATGAGTGGATATATGTATATGTTTAACTGATTCACTTTGCTGTACACCAGAAACTAGCACAACACTGTAAATCAACTATACTCTAATAAAAAATTAAAAAAAGAAAAAAAGAAACTCCTACCTACACAGTAGTGGATGGACAGACAATGCACAGAGAAGGCTCATTAACTTGGAATGACACAGCTGTGTTTCATGCAGAGGGTTTACTTCTTTATTAATGAGCCATTATACCAGATAGATAACCCTGAAGTCTAATCCCATCACTGTCACTTTGATCTTTAGGCAACTTACTTACCAAGAAAGTAAGATCATTAAGTGGCAAAATTTAGAGGAATCTTTTATTTGAGCTGATCCCCCAAACAAGCATGCTACTTCTGAAAGCCTTAAAACTCAGGGTTATGTACACTGCAAAGAGTTGAAACGTCAGTTGTGGCTGCACAAATTTCAGTGGCCTACTAGCAATGTAATGTTTATTTATTTTTTTCTCCAGGAGCAATGAGGTTGTTCAATGGTCTAATCTCCAACCTTTGACAGAGTTCCCATTGTAACCTTTGTATGGGATCCCATGGACTAAGAATAATTGGAACAGTCACACTCACTGTTCTATAAAAAGTCTGGTGCCTATAAATATGCGATCATATGTACTTCGAGTGGATTTTAATTATGTCTAGGCTATTTATACAAGGACTTGGAGCTCTCTCGCTCTTACCTGCCTATTTAAACATCCTGTGTCCTGTTTCTCACCTCTTCTGCCATCTTCACTGTATTTTCTTTGTTCAAAATCTATGCTTCAAAAAAAAAAAAAAAAAAAAAAAAAAAAAAAAAAAATCTATGCTTCCCTGCTTTATTCTCAGAACTCTTCCATTGAGGGGACATTTGATGAGGAGATAAACAAATGTGTGTTAATTTGATACGTGTTACAGGGTATTCCTCGTAAGCTACATATTTGCATTTTTGGAAGTGATTTATCCCAAAGGAGTGATCCTTATAGTAAGGACTTCAGAAGCCACAGCAAGCCTCCTGAGGGACATATATATGGACCAGCAGCTCTGAGCTTCTGTGTTTCTAATGAACTGGGTAGTTGCCAGGTCCATTTTACATGACTCCTGCAGATCCCAGCATTGTTCTCAGGTTTGGCTTCTAGACCCATTTTTTTTTTTTTTTACAACATTATTCAAAAATTAACATCCCCTATTTGGTTAGCCTGTTTCTCCATAACAGCTTTTGTATTCCTATAGCCTGTATTTGAAAGTTGGCCTTTCAGTGTGGTCTTACACATTACTACCATCTCAGAACAGATTACATCAATCCCGCATCTGGCCACTATCTCTGCCATTCCTGTTTTGCTCTGGCTGTGCAGAAGAGTCCAGCAGCAGTCATTACTTCTATTCCGGGTGGTTGACTGCACTCTGGGACCTGTCTTGAGACACTGAGACTGCTACCTCACAATAAATGATGCATAAATCTCACTAATGAAATTGATCCACAAGTAGTAGGACTCCCACTGAGTAAGGATGCCTTGGGGTGTACAGGTAGTGAGTACTGGATGGTGTCTATTCTTAAGCCAGGGAAGTAGTACAAGAAGAGAAAAGTACTTTTTAAAAAGAGCTGTAGAAGTTCTTAGAGATCCTACAGTCCAACTTCTCATGTTGGAATTAATAATAAAACAGTAATAAGAACAACCATAACATCTTTATTTAGTACCTATGTTCCAGGCATAAGTTCTTTATATCAATTATCTCATGTAATCATCAACTCAACAATATGAGGGGCTGTTATCAATGGAATCCCACATTTGAGGATGTTGAGCATTGGAGAGGGTCCCTGCCTTGCCCAGTGTCACGTGGCTGGCAAGTGCCTGTGCTAGGATTCAGATCCATGCAGACTGAATCCAGACTCTACCAGACCAGGAAACCTAGAGTCAAGAAGGCTGCGGTTTGCCCAGAGGTCTCACATCTAGTCGGTGGCTGTGCTGCTCTAAGTCGTCAGACCCATGGACCCCAAGTCAAGTGCAAGGTGATCCGTCAAGCCTCCCACAGTGAAATTCTAGATTTTGTTTTGTTAAGGGGTTGTTCTCAGTTTTCACAAAGAAAACCAAAGGGAAAGCATGATTGTAGAAGGTAATACTGAAAGCAGCAGAGATACAATACAGTGAGCCCTGAATCCTAAAATGGTTTGATTCTGCCAGGGGGGCAAGTACCCCTGATGTTGGGAACAAATGCCAAGTGAGGGGTCCTGGCATAACATACCTGATCATGCCCACCATTTATTGTTCCCATACACTGAGCTACATTTTGCCTGAGTCACCAACCCAGAGAGGCAGTTATTATCCCCACTAAGTGGTGGAGTCGGGATTAATTAGGATCCCTATCTGTCTGGCTACAAATCCTGTTTGTGTTCTACATTCTATCCTTGCATGGAGGAAAATCATATGAGACACATTGTGGAAAGGATAAACCCCGTATGGACTGGTTCACTTTCTACATTGAGAGCACGAAGTTCCATTTATGGACCTACATATGGCTTCATTGAGCTTGGCGTTTGGGAAGTCACTCAAAACACACAGCTCATAAAACACCTTTTCAGAGGAAGAAGTTGAAAAAGAGTCTGGATTCTTCAGCAAAATCACCCCATTCAGGGGCTAACAAGAGCAAAGGACAATGGCTTCAAAAAGTTAGATGTTTATTTGTATTTTGCATAAAAAAGAAGTCCTGTGACAGACATGCTCTTGATGACTTTGTGATGTTGTTGGTGCCCCAGGCTCCTCCCATCTCTCAGCTCTTTTGTGCGCTGACTTGGTACTCTGCAGGGTCTCATAGACCCTGCTTTAGCTATCTTAGCCTCATTCCAGGAAGGAAAAGCAAAAGAGTGCTTGTCAGCTCAGTACCTGCCCTTCAGAGTTTCCCCAAAACACTCTCTAATGCTTTTGTTGCACATTGGCCATCCCTCTCTATAAAGAAAGCTGAAAATAAAGATAGGTGTAATGTTTTTAGCTGGGCACTGCTGCTGCAAACCATCTTGGGGCTTTATAAATGAAGAAGAGCTCGAGAATGGTTATTGGTTAGGCAACTGGTAGCCTCTGCCACAAGGCATGTGGAGATTCTAAAAATCGGTAATTCTGGTGTAATTACTATATAATATGCTTAAAGATAGGTGATAAAATGCATTGTATAGCTTATATTAATTCTGGTGTAGAATGCCTAAGGATTGGATATTTTTGAGAATAGATTCACCAATTAACTAATAATATACCAGTTTTCTTTCCATATATCTGTTTCTAAATTAGAATGCTGTACCCTAAAGTTGCTTAAAATAGAGGAAACAACTCATAGGGACATAAACAAAGGGGAGGTGTTGAAATACCCCCATCCTCAATCAATATTTATTGAAACTCCTTTAGTTGCCAGGCACTGGGATGGGTACAGGAAGGGCCACTGGTAACAAGACAAACACAGACCCTACCCTCAAATACCACCCAGTTTAATCACTTCATTCACAGACGTTGTCCTAACACCTTGAAAAAAGCTATTGGATGTAGCCAGTGTTTCTGAATGAAAATGTTGATTAGTATTTCATTTACTATGCAAAACCAGGGAATTGAATACTTTATTTATTTAGTCAATAAGTCATAAGTACCCAACATATATTCAGAGAGGAATTTGGGCTTATAAGGTGTTTATTCAAACAGGATGTCTGCCCT
The DNA here is from genome assembly GCF_963924675.1 of Phocoena phocoena. Taxonomy (NCBI): domain Eukaryota; kingdom Metazoa; phylum Chordata; class Mammalia; order Artiodactyla; family Phocoenidae; genus Phocoena; species Phocoena phocoena. Next base: position 19,846,590 of record NC_089232.1, on the reverse strand, counting down.
TTCCACTTCCGCTTTCAAAAGCTGAAAACTGGTTACACAGGCCACTGGGTCACTCCTGATATAGTGTGGAACTACTAACATTGGGTCATGGTGCAGAAATCAGAGACTGCAAAGAATTGAGGGGAAACCTGGAAACTTAAGCTTGACAGTGATTGCAACAAAGGGCCAAACATGGAAATCCAGGAGCCCACATTTGAAATATACCAACGACTTAAGTGTGTGAAGAAAATTCTGGCATAGAAAAGTAAAGCACTTCAAATTATGTATATACATTAATCATAAGAAACTGTCATGTTCAATAAACAAAGAAGGAGAAAAGGGGCTCAGACTGTGCCCTCCATACATAGTGACAGCATTTGTTATAACCGTTTCATTCAGCCTTTAAGTATTCTTTAAAGACAGTCCACGACTGCATTTTATTCAAGGCACCCTGTTTTATGTACCAACATTTGCTTGTAGGCATGTATATTGCAATTCTCAGAAGAGCAAAGGTCAAATGATGTCACTTAGTACTTTCACTTTTTCTCAAAAATAAAGGTATTGTTTTTTTTTTAAATCATTTGAATCTTGAAAGTAATACATACTCCCTGTATTGGAAAATATAAAATTAACCAGGGTAGGAAAAAAAATCCTATATTGTTTCATCACCCAACACTGCTTTTAACATTTGATGTAAATCTTTCCAGTATGTTTCCATTTGAAGGTTTTAATGTTCTTTTTCTATGTAGTTGGCATCTCGTGTATTCAATGTGTTCGTGTCTCTGTCTCTTTGTTTTTATATGACAGTTTAGCTTTCCACTTCAAATCAGTGAGCACTTAACTTGTTTATTAAATTATATCAGTTTATTTCTTTGAGTAACTGATAGATGCCAAGTACCCTGCTAGGTCCTGGAGATGAAGAGCCAAATGAGTCATAAGCCCTGCGCTCTCGGATTTTAGAGAAATTCATTTATTCAGCAGATGTTTAGTTGAGTGCTTGGTATGTCCCTTTACAGTGCTGGGCATCACAAACCCAATGGTCAAGACATTCTATTAGGCAGACTCACGAGTGATCCAATGATGCCTCTGTTGTATGACGGACACTGGGACAGAGCTGCACACAGCTATGTTTCCTGTTGCTATGGAAGCAGGAAAAAAAAAGGGCTATTAAATTAAACCTAGGGAATTAGAGGTAGAATGGTATAGGGAAAGGTGATGTTTGGGCTGATTTTCAAAGGAGTTAGGTATAAAAGTAAGAAAGGATATTCTAGGCAAAGGGAAATCCATGACACAGAAAGGGAATAAAAATCAAGCATCATCAGAATGGTCAGAGCCTTCTGCATCGATCCAGTCTAATGCCGTCTCCTCCCAGATGGCAACTGAGATGCAGAGAGGTTAATGTGCTGAAATTCACATTACGAACGAAAGCCCAAATGGGAACTAGAGCCACGCCTCTGAACTTCACCCTATGAAAGCGTGTGCTGTTGCCAGTGATAAAAGCCACTCCATATCATATTCAACACCAAATGAGAGGAATGATCAAGAACACTTCCCAATTGTAGAAGTATTTGGAGACCCTTGGCTTGCTGTGTTAATTACTCTGAGGCCTGACCTATGAGTCTGTTACTTTGAACTGAAAACTGACTCTATTACTTTGGCAAGAGAGATTTTTGTTTTTCAAACAGTATTTTTCTTAAATTCACATAGCAAAATATATATCTCAAAGAAATCAAGATAAATGCGTGGTATAGTCCAATATTAAATACACCAAAACTTCAATTAGCCAGAACCCCTCTTGCTTTTCCTTTCAGAGAGGAAGTTATAAGATAGAGGCGTGTTATCCGACAACAAGCTGATAACATGCCAGACACTGTGTTCTGAAACCCCATGGTGGGCTCCACACTGTGTTAAGAACTCTGTTACTTTCAGCAAGAAGGGTGCCCTTTGGCAGCTTAGAGTTGAAATGAATCGACAGAAATTTATTTCAGAAAGTCACTTCTAGGGTCAGTATACAATGAGCCCAGACTTCTAGTTTTTGGCAGAAAAACCAGAAAGAAAATTTACAGCAATGGCCCTCATACATGGAAGATAATACTACGTTTTGCTGACCTGGAGGGAAAGGGACTAATTGAACTATAAATAGTCAAGCAACCAGAAACCCATTCCCTAAGAATTCTGAAGTGTCGATCTTCTAACATGTGTAAATTATATTTCCACATTGGTTATATTATCCAAGGCTTAAAGTACTATCTTGTATTTTAAATCCTGCATAAGCAGAGGTCACTTTCATATTTCTGGGATAATATTTGGTATGTTAAAATAAATTGCAGTCATTCATGAAAAGATTTATCATCAATTCCAATGGAGAATCTGACTTCTTAATGAGGGTTTTCTTTTTTTCCTGAAGCTCTTCACTGATGGTGATTAGAAGGGTTTCTCTTATACACAGATGGGTCACATTTTGTACTAGTTGAGTTTTGAAAGATTGAGGATCCAATTTGGTCTAGGATTTATTTTCCTGGTTTTTCTGAAATTGGAATTTTGGGGTTCTTGTTTTCTAAGGTTTTAAAAACAATACGCTATAATGAAAATGATGCAGAGAAACACTGATAGAACAGACATTTGTATAAAGCAATATCTCCTTTGTAATGTGATAGCCTCAAAAAATAAAACAGAAATTTAGGATTTGCTTTGTTATGGAACTTGTAAGTCATTAGATTGGTTTCAAGTGTAGGTAGGTTTCTTTCAACCAAAATAAATACAGTTAGTATTTATCAGGTGTTTGGTATGTGCTGAGTGCTTGGGATGGAAGGGCACAAATGCTTTAGAGGGTACAGGCTCCGCCCACGTGGTTTCTACACCCAGCATCTAGGAGATGTGTCATGAGGTGGTATAAATGTCCCAAAGGAGGGGAGAAAAGGAAAAGAGGTAAAAGGGCTTAGAAGGACTTCATGATAGAAGCAGAATTTGCTAAGGACTTGAGGAGGCAGTTTGATAAGGTTGTACAAAGGGAAGGTAGCAAATCGGAGGGCATTTGACAAGAAGGCAGCAACAGGGAATGGTGTGGGGATTGGGACCACAGCTTGCCTGGATGACTGAGGCATCCAGAGTCCCCATCCCTCACCTGTAGGAAAGGTGTGCCTGAGCCCTGCAGTGGTCTCTGCAGTCTCCTGGAGAAATATTTGTTAGATGGATAAAAGGAAGAGAAGTTTGTAGTCAAGTCCATAGCTATTAGGGAGTTATTTCGTTAACAAGAGTGTGGGGCCCCAGTGGACTGCAGTCCAGTGACCTCCCCTGCATTTCATTCATCTTCCCCAGCAGAAGGCTGTGCGTAAGGGATACTCACAGTACATTCAGGTCTGCCCCTGGTAAAGCCCAGAGTATCCCAACAGGTTATTCTAATTAGTGAAATTAATGCCGCTATGTCTTGTGTTGACATTGAATAAGAGGAATGTCATGTAATTAAGATGGCAGCATAACCTAATGGCTAGCGATACTTCGAAGGGAGATTGCTTGGGTTCAGTCTCAGCCTTACCTCGTATGAGCTGCTGGACTTGGTTTATTCATCTGTAATATGGACATAATGGTAATGCTGACTTTGTAGCTGTACGAATGAAATGAATTAACGCAAGTGAAATGGTGCAAACAGTGCCTGTCACTTAGTGTTATTTTCTGTTTTGTTAAAGGAGAAGATAATGATGTGAGAGAGCTAAGATATGGCAATTAGGAGAAACAGGAGGCAATGTAACCAAGTGTAAACAATCCATATGTCTATTTCAAGAAAATACTGGATGACCAGTAAACATATTTAACCTATCAGTCTGATAATCCCTACCAAGTTGTTTATAAATATGAGCCATTGACGTTGGAGATTTTTATCTGAATAAGAAGGTATCATGCAAACTTTAAAATGCAGATGCATTTGAAGGAAACAATACACACAATTAAAGAATCTGTCCCCCAAGGCCTTGTTTAAATTTGATAAGGGAATAATAGGGGTGGGTTAATTGCCTCTATAATTATGTAAACTTCTTTCATATTTGAAAATACTTCAAATGAAATAGAAAGTTCCAGACTGATCCCTTTATGTGGAAAATGTTAACATTTGCATGAGTTATATGGATGACTGTTTTAACTTTCAGAACTGGTATTTATTCAGATTTCAGGATAATAGGGTTTATTAAAAAAGAATGAAGAGACCCCTTAACTTCTAAAATACCTGATAATGCTAAAAAATGACTTCCACATGCTGAATTTTCAAGTTTTTCCGTATTTTATGTGGTTATTTGAATATTATGAGCCAGATATTTTTTAATGTATTAACTATAATTGTAGGATAATCGATTTTTCTAAACTTTTACAAAAATATTTTCAGAGGGTAGATTCCTAGGTGTCTCTTCAAGTGACTTAGTTATATGACTGAAAATGTAAATAAAAAAGCAAACGTATGCTTCCTAATTACTGAGTAAAGGAGAATTTAATCTCAGCTAAAATATAACTTGACATCACATGTCAGCGGTAGCATTATTGCTTAATCAATAAAGATTTTGTGAAAGAAACATGATTTAGTGGTTGTATCAAGGAAACTGTACAACATCAGGAAAAGGCATCCTATGTGAGAAAAAAATTGCATTCATTGTGAACAAAAAAACACACACCTGCAAATATTTGTCCCTTTCTGTAAATTTCATATTGAATCTCTGGGGAATTCAATAGTGTGGTAAATGTAATTTGTCGTTCTTTACAATTACGGTCTAAATAAATGAAGTCTAAAGGGAGTTTGCCTATTTGATTTTCAAATTTGCATCACTTAAAATCCAATCAGGCCAACTGTTCAGATTTTTATTAGATATGAAAGACATGAATGGGTTTGAGCCCGCAGTGTGTATTGAAAGAACATATCTGATTTACGGCAAGCTTTCGCTAAAGGGTTCAGTTAGTTTGTGGTTCAGCCCCATCCCTGTAAAGATTGCTTACTGACTGCTTGAACTGCTACCATATTATACCCTTCGATTCTCAGTAACCAGTGTTTTATAGGCCAGCAGATTGCCTTTGATTTTTGAGAATTTGCAGTAACATATTGAGCTTAACAGATTTATGCAGGAATGTAAAATAAAAATAGTGTAGCAGGCGCTCGGGAGGTTAGAACACAGAGGAGATTAGGTTTACAGATGGCTGGTGCAGATAATGGCATTGAGTAATTTAGCCATGTAAGGTAATCTGTTGTTGACAGAATACATTAACATTTACCCGACATATACAGGTGTTTGGGTTGTGCATTACGTGCAACTCGGAGCAAGCAGTGTCATGTGTAGGTCTAAAAGTTTGAAATCTCTAAAACATGCCTGGGTTTAGGGACTAATTTTAGGGAGATATTCTAAGAGCTTGCCAGAATACACTATATAATGTATTCAGCCCCTATGCTTTTCAAATCATCATTCTTTGTTTGCTACCCTGTAAAATCCAAACCATCAGAAAAGTTTTAAGGAAATCTGATTTAATTAATGGCTATATTCCAGAAAAAGAAGTAGAAAACCATGCTTATGACTATAATTTCACAAACAACGTAAAGTCTCCTATCCATTCCCCTGCAATAATAGTCCTTAGCTGCATGTTAGAATCATCTATGGAGCTTATTCAAAAATACAGATGTTGCAGGATTCTTTTTTTTTTTAACATCTTTATTGGAGTATAATTGCTTTACAATGGTGTGTTAGTTTCTGCTTCACAACAAAATGAATCAGTTATACATATACATATGTTCCCATATCTCTTCCCGCTTGCATCTCCCTCCCTCCCACCCTCCCTATCCCACCCCTCCAGGCAGTCACAAAGCACCAAGCCGATCTCCCTGTGCCATGCGAGCCTCAGGATCCTTAACCGCTGAGGAGCCTGATGCCAAATCTATCATCTTCTCTAAACTCAGTTTCCTGAGGTCCTACAGCTACTGGGCCACCTTCCCTGGACAATTTCATCTGCAGTTCTGAGTACGTCCCCAGTTAGAGCTGCTCATCTCCCAGGCCAGGCCGTTCTCATCTCTAGGCCTCTGCTCATAGCTCTGCTTTTTCTCTGGAATCCACTCTACCCAGGCTGCATGCCATCCATCCAATTCCAAGTTCCCTCTCGAGGTCGGTGCACCAAATCCTTAGCACCTTGCACCCAACCCTTCTATAAATGCAGCGTTATTGTGTCTGTGGTCTCCACACTGCCTAATTTAGATTTCTCATTGCTTATTTTCTTATGTTAGCTGACGGCTTCAGATATGTCATATCTTATATTTTCCCATTACCCACCATCCACCATCCGCACCCTCTACCAAGTCAAGCTAAGTCAAGCCAAGTCAAACCAAGCCAAACAAAGCAAAGCAAAAGAACAACCACCACCACGACTGGGATGGACAGATAGTAGATGCTCAATGAATATCCGTTGAACAATTATGGTCAAAAAAGGAGCTAAAAATTAGTGGTGAGGGTTGCACAACTCTGTGAAAATACAAAAAAAAAAACCACTGAACTGGACACTTTAAAGAAGTTGGTTTTATATTATATAAGTTATATCTCAATAAAGCTGTTATTTTAAAAATGAGGTAAAAAGTTTTATGAAAGACATTTTTGCGTTGACTTGATTTTTCTAGCCAGAAACAAAAGATAAACACTCTTACAAGAGCAAAACTGAACACTACTCTGGAAGTGTCCTGAGGACTGGTAGTTTGTGGTGCTTCTTATCATATGAAACTTGAGAACCCAGGCAGTAAACTATGGCCCAGCATGTGTTTTTGCAAATGAAATTGTATATATTATCTATGGCTGCTTTCTCATTGCAAGGGCAGGGTTGAGTAGTAGCAACAGAGACTGTATGTTCCGCAAAGATTAAAGCGTTTATCATCTGGTCCTGTACAGAGACAGTGTGCTGGTTCCTGCTTTAGAGTGTGTTTGAAGCTATGTTGATTTGTATCATTTCTACTGCATACTCATGAAGAGCTGAAATCCTTGAAAAAGCCTTTCTGATGATGGTAAGATTTTTTTTGTGATGACTCAGGATGTAGCCCTGTGACGTTAAAGCCCTAAAAAATGAAGATACCCCTTTTCATCAGAGTTTCTGTTAATATAAGATAACATTTGGATTTTAGGCATGCTGGGCCCTCCTGCTGACATTTAGTGCCCACTTCTGTCCTTCCTGTCCTTCAAAGCCCTTCTCAAATGCCACCGTCCTCACGAGCTTATTATCCTCATCTTTGACCAAGAAAGAAGGCTCCCACTTTTCACTCTTACACTCAGTGCCTCTCCCTGAAACCATTTACCTCACTTCACCTTGACTAAAAATAATTAGCATAATTTTCCCTCCAATAACATGAACGGAACATTCTGCCTTTGCATAATTGCAGACAAGAGAGACACAAAGATAAATATGACGGTTTGTGCCTTGGAGTTCCTGACCCTGTCGTCATGAAGCAGCAGTCAGTTTTCTTTGACTCCTCCCCTCTTATCCCAAACTACCTGCTCTGGGTTTTCACCACTCTTTACTTCCTTCCGTGTCAACAGGAAAGCCCAGACAGAGGATGCTGCTGACACTTCACCTTCACACCAGTACTTTGTAGATCATCTGGGGAAGTGCAGCTGACACACAGGGCAGTCAGTTATCGGGTAGGAGTGTGGGTCCTGGGATCTGATGGCTGCTTCTGGATGGTGGCTGCTCTACCTGCTTGCTGTGTGAACTTGGCCTCAGATACCTCATCTGTAAAATGAGAAAATAATAGAAGTAAATTCTTTGGGTTGCTGTAATGAATGGGTTGTTTGGCATGAATGGAATGGTCAAAGCACGTTTTACCTAGTATTATTTCAACTTTGAATACTAGTTCAATGCTTCTTCATTAATTTTGATTCAGGTAGTTAAAATGAGGTCCAGTATCAAATGTTTTATATCCCCATGCTCATGCTTTTAGAATCTTATGAAGTAGCAGAGTATGTACCAGTGTATAACTGAGCCAGAAAAGGAACATGACTTACCTCAGTCCCATGATTAAAAAGAGATGAATTCAGCTATTTCACTCTGCACTACTGATCTCAAATCCATTCTTTTCTTGATTCACTCCCAGCATCCTTCTCTTTCACTCTTATATATCACAGATATAGCTGTCAGAGAAAGGTCTTATTTGTAAGGCCATTAACCTCACCTAATTGTTACTCAGCATTTCCTGCTACACAAATTATTTAATCTTTTCAAAGAGCATAATTAGACTCAGTAAACTTTACCTTCATGTGTTATTTCACTGCAAGGTTCAAGAGGCAATAGAAATGGAACAACAACAACAAAAAAAACCTTTGGGATCAACTACATTTTGCATACTTGTCTCATAAATTCTGAGTGTAAGCGTCTAAAGAGTAAAGGTCTGTGATGATTATGCAAAGAATGAGCCAGGTTTTCAACCATCTTCTTTTGATTTGAACCTGTGGGTTTTCTCTATTCACTCTCTTTGTTATTTAGGGAACATACACGATTCAAGAGAGTGAACATTTTCTATACATTTAACCTGAAATCTACTGTTTCAGAATTGGTATATCCACTTCAGAAGAAAATGCCCTTCTCTTCAAATGAAATGAAAAAAAATGATATCCAGTTGTTTCCAGGAATGCTCCCTCAAACCTATATTAGTCATAATTTCTTGGACATCATTTCATTCCAAAGTAAAAGTTGCCTTAAATCTTAGAGCATCAGTTTAAAGCACCCATTTCCATGTGTATATTTGAGAGGTTTCACTGTGGCAGGTTTTGCAAGGTAGGGACCATGTGTGTAGATCTCATCAACCCCATAAATGCACCCCTCCCTGATTTTTCTACTTTCCCTCTATTGTGATTCAAGATCTCTTTTCCCTGAATATAATCAAGTTTAAAAAATAAACTTAAGAAAAATGCCTTAAAAATAAACTTCCATATGTTAAGCTTTAGAATCCAAATACAGTGAGAACAACCGAGAAAAGTTTCATGCTTTGCTTTTGTAGCGTTCTAGGAAAGAGAAGGAGGAGAGAGAAGGAGGAAATGACCTTTCATTCAGTCCAATGTGCTTTGAGATGCCTGTATCCTGATTCCACCAGTCAGAGGGTAGAGAAGGCTACAGTAATAGGAACAATTGAAATGCAGCTGATTCTGGCCCTCACCTGCTCACTCAGCGTTCCAACTCCCTGCAATATGCCTGCAAACATTTCTGGAGTTCCCAGGGGCCATCTCATGAGCTCACACACAAGGCTGCACTCACAGGAACCACCTGCCCTCTGCTAGGAGTCACTGAGACCACAGGCCATCCATCACCATCTCTTGACAGGCATCTGTGGGAGTAGAGGTCTTGGGATGATGCCGGCACACCAGGCTTCTGCTGGGAAATGAAAAAAGATGCCCTTTCCCCTTTGGATCACATGTTCTTAGAGAGACCCTCTCACCAGTTTGCCAAGATTATAGGACATATACAATTCCTATTTACACTCAAATTGCTACATGGATTTGTGCTAGTGACCAAATATAAAACCCAGGCATACTGGTTTCAACCTGTGAAGCAAAGGAACCTCAGAGGCTGTCACAAGGGGCCAGCGAAAGATTGAACAGGTGACTCTCTGTTCCCCCCATTCCTACTCATCTGGAGAACTTGACTTTTAATATGCACTGAGACTCCAGAAGATTTTGCTTGAAATGTTGCTTCTGCTCTAATCAATTAGTTTGCATTTATCTTTCATCACTTATATTTTAGTCTCACACAAAATGTTTTCTTTTGCAGAATAATTATGAATTTGTGCTATTATAACAGTGATCTTCTGATACCTTGGGGCTATATTTATGTTTAAAGACAACACACTATAATTATATATTGAAACTGATGGGAAAATGAACTTGGAGAAGGGGAAAGTACTTTCATGCAATTTTTAAGAGCCATACCTTATGTAACATAAAGTACTCCTTTATTTGAAGGTTTGGGCAGGAAAGGCTGTTTATTTTGAAATTATTTCCAACTTCTAGAGATTGATTAATGAACATAAAATTCATTAACAGTACGACTTTTAAAATGGTAAAGCATTTGTCAACCCCCTTTATTTCAACCGTCAAACCTATCTTGGAAGTCTCACGTCATCTCATTTCAATGCATACCTTGGAATACTCCCTGACCACTCTAATGAACGGAAGGGCAGACTGATAAAGATAGGTATTACAGGGACAGAATGAGTGTCTTATGTGTTGCCTTATCCAGAGTCTGCAGAGTCTTGACTAGTTTTCATTTACCACAGGTACATGTGTTTTCTGAAGTGTTTAAAGCTATTTAAGGCAGTCAGATTTGAAAGGAAATGAAAAATCAGGTAGATACTGTGAAAGATGATGAGTTTAGAAACAGAATCAGAAAATTCCACATTTTGGGAGATTGGGCTTGACATATACACACTACTATAAATAAAATAGGTAACTAATAGGGACCTACTGTATAGCACAGGGGACTCTCCTCTGTACTCTGTAATGACCTATATGGGAAAAGAATCTAAAAAAGAGTGGATATATGTATATGTATAACTGATTTACTTGCTGTACACCTGAAGCTAACACAACATTGTAAATCAACTATACTCCAATAAAAAATTTTAAAAAAGAAAAGAAAATTCCATATAGAAAAGTTGCAGAATCTCATCCAAACCCTCATCACAAATAAGAATCCCCTTTCAACATCTTCAGCTCATCCTCCCAAACTTCCGGTGATAGAAAGCCCCTGAGAAGCAGCCAGCGCACTGTCGTGGGGAATGCTTAGCATTTGGTGATTCCAAGGACAGATTTGGTTCTGGCTCTGCAATATGACTTCTACTGGGAGACCTTGAGGAAGTTATTTAGGCTAAGTCCTGATATCTTCATCTGTAAAAGAAATAGAGTAGTGCTATGGTGGTCATTCTCCATTTTCCTGCGTACCCTATCCATTCTCTACAGTTATCTGTTCTACGTTGTGCCCTTGAAGCCTGGCCCTTCAGAAAGCATCTTCCTTGTCCCCTTGCCTGCCAGGGTCCTGTTTGGCTGGGCCAATGGAACTCACCAACAGCAGGTGGAGGCAAGGCACAAGGAGAGAGGACAGGTACTTCTTTACTCTTCTCTGACTGCTCTGGGCTGCCTGCTGAATCTGCATCCTTCCTTGTCGACAGCTTCCTGGTCTCTTATTAACAGCTCTGGATCTCACCAGCCCTTGTAGAGTCAGTTCTTGCCTTGCTTCTTCAGGCCTAGGGGTTCCAGAAATTTCCCCTTCCTGCTATTGCAATCTCTGTGAATCTCAATATTCCCTGTTAGCTCCCTTAACCCTGCTCTTGCCTCTCTGTGAGCCATTCCCCTATTAAAGTGTCTTGTACCACCTGCATTGGATCTCTTGTTTCTGACAAGTACCTGTCCTAGATCTCTCTGTTGAGAAGTTCGAATGAAATAATGTATGAAATTAAAGCATTTTATTCATTCTAATGAGTAGTGCAAAGTTTGTTTTCAATTTTATTGCCCCAAACTACCCATTCCTTTTTCATTTGGCTTTGTTATCATCTTTAGCTTAAATTTGTTTGGTACTAAATTCTGGCAATGAAGACCTGTTCCCTCATGTTAAGGAGTAAATATAATTTCTGACAGCTCTTTAGATCCTGGAAAACAGTGGCATTTGAACCCAGGCCTTCTCTTCTCTGCGTTAATCAGTCTGAATTGCTTCAAATGTTAATCACATGACTTAGTAGGAAGTTTCCCCTCCATTTTGGTCACTCTTGAACACATTTCTGTTCGAGATTGTGCCTATTTCACTGTAGTCATCAGAACTTAATATTACAGGTGACATCTCACCACACTGGAGCTAACCTTGTTTGTTCATTTTCCACTAACATTTTCTTCTTTTCTCTTTTCCGCCAACCTTTATTCTGCAGCTTTTTTTTTTTTCTTTTTTAACCTTGTGTGTTAGGGAGAATAATGACTCCCCCAAAGAGGTCCATATGCGAATCCCTGGAGCCTGTGACTATGTCACCTTACATGTTACAAGGGACTTTACAGATGTGATTTAACTAAGGACCTTGAGATGGGAAGATTGTATGGATGAGCTCAATGTAATCATGAGAGTCTTCAAAACTGAATGAGGGGTCAGAAGAAGAGGTCAGAGTGATGTGACCTGGGAACTCAACTTGCTGTCACTGACTGTGACGATGGAAGATGGGGGCTGGGAGCCAAGGGATATGGGAGGCCTCTAGAAGCTGGAAAAGTCAAAGAAATGGATTTTCCTCTGGAGCCTCCAGAAAGAAATGATGTCCTGCTGATGCCTTAACTTTAGTCCAGTGAGACCTTTGTCAAACTTTTGGTCTACGGACAGTAAGATAATAAATTTTGGTTGTTTACCTTTATGGTAATTTGTTATAGTGCACGAGAAAATGAATTCAGTCTGTGTGGAACGTTGATCTCATTTGTTTTTCCTTTTCTTCTCATCATTCCAGGATGTTGAGAATATCTTCAGTCATGTTGTCATCATCTAGTGTGTTGGTTTTCTGTGTAAGATTCATTCACTCACAAATGTGTTCTGCATGGTAACCATGTTGCTAATGTAGATACTGATGTCAGGACCTTGATGAAAATCCAGAGATTTGCCATTTGGTATTTTTCTCCCATTTAACACTTAGATATTAATCAGCACCATTTGTGACCCTACTCAACTGTATCATCATCTAGCTGCTATTCATCTATCTTATCTACTAGACAATCAGGAGAGAGTTTTTAAATAACATTTTTTTTTTAAATTAGAAGGATACTTAGAGAAAGTATCCTCTCCCTGCCCCATCTACTACTTCAGTAATTCTATCAAAAATTAGTAACAAAATAGGCTGGTGAGAAATTTGCAACGCAATTGAGAAAATTTAAAAATCAAAATACCAATCTCATCATTATGACCGTGCTGATAATCCACATAAGGAGGTAAAGGAATCCTTGACATGATGTAATTGTTCTTTTACACCTTCCATTTCAATGGTTAAAATGGACTTGTATTAAGGCGCTCTTTATGCCTGGCCTCTGAGTGGAAATGCAGGGCTCCTGAAAGGGTCTATCCTTTAGGAACTTGCAGGAATAACTCCATTTATTAATAGCCATCAAGTAAACAATTAGCTACCTTGTTAATAGCGCAATGGGAATAACCCTTGACTTGGCTGTGCTCCTTCGCTTTGGACATTAGTGGTCTTGTGGCCCCTTCTAAGCCATTTACATGAGCAAGAGCAGTGAGGTTTGCTCTTTTCTGTGTCATATTTTCTCCTTGCAGAGAAAGCCTTGTAGTATTTTCTTCTAGGCACTTGGTTGGAATGGGATCCCTATCAATTTGTTTCAGCTGCTGAATGGTACTTACCATGTTATATGGCAAGCCATAGAGTTCTGTTCGTGATAAATAGATGAACTGCTTCCCCAGACCTGTTTCTCATTTAATTTAGTTGAATGCAGAATATTCAAATTGGCTACATGATGTTAATTCATGCTGAAAAGATTCTGAATTTAGTTTACCAGTCCTCAGTGTGTCCCAGGACAAAGACATTTATGAGAAAAGATATATTCATTACCGAGATGAGTAGAACTTCATTTTAGCTTTATTCTAATATTTAGCATCTTCATATCTACTTCTTAAAATCCACTAGGGAAAATCTACTAAAGTCATATATTCAAGATCCTGACATAAGAAAAAGCCATTCTCTTGAAGGCTGAGGGAAAGATTGTCTTGTAATTCTTCTGATTCAACTGTAAAGTTACCATGAGTACATCTCATGCAATTGAGAAGTGGCCACTAGTAAGGAATTTGATGGTTGAAATGTTTAATCTAATTTCCATGCATGTGCAAATTCAGACAAACAGAATATTGCGTATGAAAGCCCTCTACTTTTCTTAAGTGGCTACCTTCATCTGGTAACAACTGATTACCATGTGCTAACAAGGAGAAAACACCTGCAAACAATATCCTTGTCCTGTGATTGATTCTACTTTAACTGTGCTTGTTCAGGTAGCAAAACCATTAGCTACTTCTTGATCGTTTTTATGATCAGACTTAGCACCTCATATTGAGCAAGGATTGAGGAATGCAACTTCCCTTAAAAGGTTGATTTATTAGTTTATATGTAAAAGAACACTGGAGGTTATAAAGGTAACAAAGACCTTAAACATTATATTGATTTTTTCCCCCAGAGCTTTTTTCTTCTTGTTGTATTGCAGGGTAATAAAATTTCACTAGACCCATTGGATCCATAAAATCTGAAGTACAACTACCAACTGATAGAAGTGAAATTGTTTGACTGGAGTGATAAGCAAGGACTTGGCTTTGAACCCTAAGCAGTATAAATCATTTCATTGGCCCATGAGGGTGAATTACAGCCTGCCGAGCGCTGAAGGACAAGCATGTATTTGCAGGAGCTCCCAATTCAGTCATCACTGGGTAATGCAGTGACCTTTACATAGCCACAGTGGCCTCAAAAGGAGGATCTTTAGAAATGGAAAATCAACACCATGCCTGTTTTTTTTTAAATAACAAACATCAATTTATTTTCTTCTTATTTATACTGGAGAATGAGAGTTTTTATAATTTAAATGCACTGAATTGTTCAAATTGTGACTAAAACAAATATAAGCATAAACATTTTTAGATTACATTTTTATTTTCTTTGATTTCATACATCAAATCTAGAGATAATAACAAGCTAAGATGTAGGCCTGAAACCTCATTGATAGAATTTAGATTTTTCCTTGTTTGAATTAAGTTGTGGGTATATTTGATTACAGAGTAAAGAGTAGAATAGGAAAATAAGAATTTCTGTTTGCAAATCTCAAGATATATTATCTCTAAAATAGTGAGCTTTAAAAAAAAAAAAACGATGGGGAGCTGTAGGCTCATCATAGTACATTGTGCTAGTCTGTGTCAGACTAGAATTTCCTAGGCTTCTACTCTGTGCTGGACACTTACCTGTGCAAACTCTTGACATGTGAACCATCAGTTCATGCTACCTTTATCTCTCTCTAGCCCCAGCCCTGCCATTCACAGCTCCAAGCACTGTGTCCCTCAGTGCCTGAGGCATGGCTTCCCCATCAACACTCAAGCATCACAGAGGGACATTCTGGGAAAGAGCTCAGTGACCCACCAGGCAAAGTGAGGTTTCTGATTTCAATGGCAAGGGTTTGAGAACAATATGCAAATCAGGGAATAGGCTAGGCGGACAGGGTCTACCTTAAAGCTTCCCTGTTTGCATTCTTGTGGGTTGACGTTGAAGGGATTAAAATGAGAGGACCCCGGTCAGCTAGCAAACTTCTTAATTAGTCCAGCCATCTGACCTGGAGCCTCAGTAGCTGTAATATAAAGGTACCTGTGAGTGCTGGGACATAAACTCACAGTAATGAGCTTTTGGTCTGTTTCTATCAAAAAATGGGCAATTCTGAAGCCACAAGATCAAAGCCATACCCTAGGCAAATAGCTTTCTTCCAAAGGTGCATCTTTACTCTTTTATTTTTTGGAGTCTGGATTGAAACTGTCTACATTTTCTATCTTTTTTTTTTTTTTCTATTTGTCAAAAACCAAGGTGCATTAATTGGTTAATAAGCAGAGGCTCGGTTGTTCAGTTTTGCTTTGTTTTAGGTGTTTCATGTTGCTTATTAAATGCTTTATTAACCCCCAGCACAGTTGAAACCCAGCTGTGCTGGCAAGGAGGCGGGTCTCAGAGTGGCTGAGTTGCAGTTGGTGGGCCCCTCACGTGGTCTGGTGGATGTGGTTGCAGCTCGTACTGCTGGTGCACATGGGCCTGGCTCTAGAGCTTTGCTCTTGCAATGAATCAGTGTTGCACAGATTTTATATTTCACATAGTGCCTGGAAGCTAGTGTTCTAAATGAAAGTCTGACAATGTCCAATTTAATTTTGGAAACAAAGTGTCCCATAGTCCCACATTTCTTCTAAAGCATATATGTGCTCATTTCTATGGTGTGACTGCCATCCTTGTGTCAGTGAAGTGGGGACATGTCCACATTCAGCAGCCCAGCGCTGTCCATTCTCTCATCAGGCTGGGGTGCTGCTGATGGAGAGCTAATTCCAGGACCACAGTCTAGGTCAGCCCTTGCACAGTAAGGGCCCTAAACCAGGGAGGACATATGTGATGTGCTTGTGCTGCCCCATTCCATTTTAGGGGCCCTGCCAGACATCACTAATTGATTACAGATTTTTTTTTTTTTATCAAACCATGGAATGCACCTCAGCACCAAATTCCTGACAGCCACTGTCAGACTGTCAGTTGCTCACCGTTGTCAATGCTAGTAGGAACCCAACTGCTAATTTGTCACCCTTACCTGAGAAGGTCACTTTAATGGCCATTGAGCAGTCCTGTGTTTGCTGCCAGGAGAAATAGCCACGGCTGTCATGTGGGCCACAGGGCACGTTCCACAGGGGCCAGCCTATCCACCTTATGCCCCCAAAACAGTGGGCTAAATAATTTTCTTGCCACAAAATTCCCATTTCCCTTATGATTCAGTGCTAATGCATCTTACCTTTGTCCGTAGAAATGATCTAAATGATGTAACAAAGCACAGCCAACCCCTGCCTAGTGGACTGTTGGAAATTTGATCGCTTATCTTCCTGACTGATGTTTAGCCGTGTTTCTATTTCTGCATCTGTGTAGAGCTGTGCCTACCTAAACCTTTGTTATTGCTGGTGATTCTGGGAAGGTAGGGATCAGCCTTTGAATGAAGTAGAATTTAGCATCAAACCAGTGAAAAATACCCTTGGGTGTTCCAGGGGCCATCAGTTATAAGTCTGTACGCTCTGCAGACAGAACATAGCCCAGAATACCTGCAGGGCAGGTGGATTCATTCAGAAATCCCACCTCATGATTTTCCCTTATCTTCTGTTCTTTTCTCTGTCAAATTAGGTTGATTTTATGGAAGGAGGGAGGAAATTAATGTGTCCTGAACCTCTGCCATGGGCCAGGATCTTCACAGTCATTTCATCTAATTCATACAATGACCCTGATATGTGGACATTGTCTCATTTTTCAGATGAGACATCTAAGGCTCATAGAATTTAAGGCCTTTACCCACAATCTTCACATTATTGCTTAAATTCATTAATGGCAGAGCCAACATTCAAATTTAGGTTTGAAAAAACGTATCCAGCAAAATATATTACTTTTCCTCTTTTACCAACTCATGAGGAAAAAGAAAATTCTTTTACAAAGTTTTTCTTTCGAAAATGTCATCAAAATCTTTCTTTTGCTCTCTAATAATCCTAATGTTAATAGGTTCTGGTTTATGAAAGATGTGACTTATACCATGCTTTCTACTAAAGAATACATTTGAGAGAGTTAAGGTGATTCTCCAGATGATGCAATTGGACAAACTATGAAAGTTACTGGGGAAATATGGAGATGATTACAAATAGCATTGTTATGCAGACTTATTTGGTACAAGATCATCTTGTTCACCCTGGGCTATCCCTCATTCCTCCCATCCTCACCAACCTCATCTCTCCTCTTCATTTTACCTGACCAGTCTCAGAAAAGGTGAGAATTAGATGTGTGAAACCTACGTGATGACCGGAGGAGCTCTTTTTCCCAGCCCCTCTAATCTAAAATAAATGACATGTTCTAACTCAAGCTACATATGGGCGGGATGCCAACATTTGACCTCAGCAAGCCACACTAAGTGGCAGGGGGTACTTGACTGTATATACAACTCCCTTTTAGTATGATATTTTAGAAATTGGCAGAATGAAATCCCTGAGCTTGAATGGCATATTGAAGCATTGTTAATTCCAAGAATTTATTTTCTCTGTTCAAGTCACTCTTTGAGGAGTCATTTTCACTTGCCTGTCTGTTCATGATTTTATGGCATGTAAGTGACAAGCACTCCCTGTAACACGTCGTAGGAGGGCACCAGCTAAAAGAGAGCTCAAGCTGAATGACACTGGATGTGAAATGCAACCTTTTTCTGCCAGGCTGCGTGATATTTAGCATGGCTTGGCATGTGCTACACTACAAAATTTTGAAATAATCAGAATTCCCTTGAGAATGTTACATGAGCTATGTGGGTCAGAATTCTCTCATGATTAGTTTAAATGTCTAAAACATTTTCCACAATTTCAAATCAATATTTTTTCTGAACTCTACCATACGGATTTGACATATTGAACATGATTTTATAGTCATAAATAATGCTTTAACTATTGAGTCATTTATGGTAGATGTTCCTAATACATGCTGTCTATTAAAACCGACTTATAATAGTTTTAACAATGAGGATATTGGTGTCCCAGAACATCTAAAAATAAAAGAATTGGTGGATATAGGTAATGGGATCATAAACACATATATTATTTTTCCTGCCAATGAAATTCTAGGCACATTTGTTGTCATTCATATCCAAAGAGACATTAGTAATCTATTAGTTTTTCTATGGTGAGTTATTTTCAAATAATTTATTGAGATTTGGGGCCGTATTCAAAAGTGCATGTATTTTATTTTCTCCTTTAGACTGGTATTTATTTATTTGGCTAGTACTTGGTGGTTATGTTCTCTATACTTGTATTTTATATACATAGTTTAATTGGAATTTCTACACCTACATCATTGACTATAACAGCCCCCAGGAAAATAACATACCTGTGTTCATGGAAGGAAGGAAAGAAAGAAGGAAGAAAAGAAGGAAAGGAAGGGAGAAAGAAATCAAAATTATTTTAGTACTTGCAATTCCATGAAAATTGCTCTTTTCAAAGCATTGATGACCTCCATCTTGCCAAATCTGCACATCATATCTTTTTGACTTTTATCTCTGTGATTTTTCAAGCCAGGGGATTACTATGCCTTTATGGAAACTAATTAACTAACTTGCCTTAACCTTCTCCCCCTTAACACCACACTCTTCTGTATTTTTTTCCCTACCATACCAAGCATTCCTTCCAGCATCACTTTCCTGGAGCTTCTTCTTCTGACTTCTAAATTGTGGAGTACCCAGGCTCTGTTCCCTCTATACTCGTTCCTTGGAAATTCACTTTATTACTCTCAATTTTATAACTACATCCCTGATTTCTCCCCTGAGCTCCAGTGTGTGTGTATGTGTGTGTGTGTGTGTGTGTGTGTATGTGTGTGTCTGTTGACTGCATATTTGAGATCTCTAGCTCCAGAGAGTGTGTGTGTGTGTGTGTATGTGTGTGTCTGTTGGCTGCATATTTGAGATCTCTAGCTCCAGAGAGTGTGTGTGTGTGTGTGTGTGTGTGTGTGTCTGTGTCTGTTGACTGCATATTTGAGATTTGTGTCTGTTAACTGCAGTCTGTTGACTGCATTTTTGTGTCTGTTGACTGCATATTTGAGATCATTTTTTTTTGACTTTTAAATAAGGTCACATTTATTCAGTCAACAAACATTTATTAAGCACCAGCAACTGTGCCAGATGCTAAGAAATATAACTGTGAACATGATAAACCAAGCTCCTGCTTGACCGGATACTTCTGCATTAAACGATCTTGCTAACTACTACATTATACTTGTTCTCTGCTAGTATTATATTTTTGGGAAAGTCAGAGTCATAACAATGCCTCTCCTGGAATACTTTTAAAGTTTCTTTGTGGCAAACTGATAGAAATCTTTGTTTAACTTAGAGAAGGAAGAGACAGCCTCAAGAACCCTTTTGACGAGCAAGTTGATGGCCGAGCAATATGGCGGCTGGCGACCCACGAGGCGGTTTAGACCAGTTTAGATAGGCAGCTCAAACTTTATATGTCTAAACTGAATCACTGTTCTCTCTACTCAAGCCTGCTTCCTCTCAACCTGTCCTGCCCTGATTCTCCCCATCTCAGTACATGCACCATCCAGTTGCCCAGGCACCACACCTACAATTCCTGCTTATCTCCCTTTGCCTTATTCCTTACATCCAGTCCATCTGTAGGTCCTACAGACTCTTCCTTCAAAATATTCCTGTCTTCTCATACTTACCAGTACCAACTGTGTCACCCACTAAAGTTCTGTAAGAACTTCTCACTGGTCTTTCTGCTTCCTCTCTTGCCTCATAGTGGTCAGTTCTTCAAATAGGAGCTAGGATGACCTTTAACAAATTTATATACTAGCATATCATTTTTTCCATCCAAACCCTACGGAGTAAAATCCCAATGCCATACCATGGTGGATCAATCAAGATGAACTAGTTTATCCCACAGTAACACACAATCTCTCTTAAAACAGCAGAGTTGCCTTGAAAGTTAAATGCAGAATTGCTGTATGACTCAGTAATTCCACTTCTAGGTATATACCCCAAGAATTGAAAACAGGTACTCAGACAAACACGTGCACACACATGTTCTTAGCAGCAAAATTCACAGTAGCCAAAAGGTAGAAACAACCCAAATGTCTATCAACACATGAGTGGATAAATAAATTATGGTATATTTATGTAGTAGAATATTACTTAGCCATTAAAAAGGAATGGGGAACTGGTATATGCTACAATGTGGATGGACCTGTAAAACATTATGCTAAGTGAAAGAAATTGGACACAAAAGGTCATATCTTATATGGTTCCTTTTAAATAAAATATCCAGAGGAGGTAAATCCATGGAGACAGAATGTAGGGTGGTGGTTACCAGGTGCTGGGATAAGGGAGGAGTGAGGAACATTCTCTCAATGGGTATGGGGTCTCTGGAATGATGGCAATGTTTTGGAACTGGAGAGAAGTGACGGTTGCACAGCATTATAAATGTACTAAATGCCACTGAATTGTTCACTTTAAAATGGTGACCTTTATGTTACGTGAATTTTATCTCCACTTAAAAAATAGATTTTATTCCTGTCACTTGCCCATCTAGAGTTAACTGGAACTTCTGCTTCACAGCCTGGTCAGTTTCAGCCTCAGCAAGCAGGCTGACAGTGTAACCACTTACAGAACATTCCTGGTAAAACACATCATTAATGAGGGCAGGGAATTTGTTCACTGCTATATCCCCTGGAAATGAAATATTGCCAGATGCTTTAAAATAGTGACTATATATAGAGTGAAAGAATACAATAATGAATACAGTAGTTTTAAATTAAAATCATACAAAATAAAGTCACATACAAAGAAAATAAAAGTCTAAGTGCCAAAACTTTCACTTTGTCTGGTGATTTATTATCTTTATATTAGTCCTATCACATGTTTGTCTTTTTTAGGGAGTTGAAGTTCCAGTATTTCTATGGTGTATTTATTCTTCTTTTAGACTTTGACTTCCTTCCTTCTCCCAGTCATATCCCAGATATCACTGGTCATCTGCAGCTGCCCCGTCTCTCCTCCGCCACTGGCAGCCCAGCCTACCAGAGCATCAGGTTTCCTCTCTTACTGTGGCTGGGATTTTAGAAATAACAACCAACTGCTCTAACCCAAAGAGATGAAGTCCTTAGAAGATTATGGACCTCTCAGCTTCATTTGAACAGCAGCTTCCCAAATATCCCCAAATTGAGCTTGGAGTATATGGAATGACATTAATTCTATGTGTCCAGCTTCATTCTACCTCCAGGTCTTGTTTCCTCATCCTCCTAGATCCTGAGTGGTTTTCACTTATCTAGATCCTTCTCTTGACATAGAGATTCTGGCAGCCTTGCTTCCAATTAGCCTTCTCCCAGCAACTAGACCTACACTTGACATTAAGCCTTGTCACTGCCTGGACCTCCCAAAGTACCCATTTCTCACTCCCCTACTCTAACTCCCTTGGATTTTATCTTCCTGCAACATTCATACATAGCCCAGGTGGAACTGGGTGTTTCTTTCCTGCCTGGAATTTGTCTGCCATGCATTGTAGTTTTTCCCTGGAAACAGTGAGAGGTCCATATATCAGTCTTTGTTAGTCCTTTTCAATTGTTTGCTCCTCCCAAAGACCTGCTTCGTCTTCCCTGCATCCTGGCCTGTGCAATTATGCCATGGTACAGAACCTGTCTTGGGGAACATATCTGACACTGATCCCTAAGTTTGCAAGGCCCATGGCTTAATGCCCCTGATCTGTTTCTCCCTCAGTTCTGCAAAATTATTTTCTTCTTTGTCTTCCTGAAACAAATTCCTTCTTTAAGTGGAAGGTCACATTGCTTTCTTTTAAAAAAATTTTTTTTGAGATACAAACTCTTTCTGAAAAAAAAAAAAATCTTCTGATTTTATATTTGTCAGTGATTTAAAAAATAATGAAGCTAACATTTTCTAGGTGCTTTTTATGTGTTAGAGAAAGAGTTGGGCACAGTCAAATTTATACTCTTAATAGCCCTCGGAGACAGGTTCTGTGATTACCCTTGCTTTACTGATGAAGTGGGCTCAGGAAGGTTAAGTAGTTGGTCCACAGTCACACTATCTATTAAGTGACAGAACTGGTTGTACAGTTCAGATTGTTGACTTCAGGAGCCAGGTCAAATGACTACAGCATCCTTTCTTTCCTTGTACAGCAAGGACAACAAATGCTGAATCCAGTTTAAGCCACTAAATTCAAAGAAAACAAAGTTCTGATGTGAACAAGAAGGGCACACATTTTTTAGGCAACTGACTATGGATGGAGCTCAGTATTTTAGGGAACAACAAACTAAACCAACTGTCTCTCATGCCTCTTTTGTGAGCCCCATGCTCTAAAGATAACTCTTTTGAAATTCAAGGACTGCAAATTATATCAGTTTTTTCTTGATTAAGCCAATTAACTAAACACTTTGCATAAGAAAGTGGCTAAGGAGAGGACTGTCCCTCCATCCAGTCCATTTCTATAAAGCTGTCAAAAGAAAGGGGTCCAAAATAAAGACATTACAGTTTTCTTTTATCCTGCTTTTCAAACCCTTATTCCAGATATAGAAATGCTTCCAAATACCTTGAGAGAAGACCATAAGTAAATTACTTGGAGACGGATGTTTAAGGAGGACACATAGAGGCAGATAAAGACACTCTTACTGATATTCTAGCCTGGAGCTGCAACACCCTGATACAGGTCTCCTGAGCTCTCAGGAACCTACCTCTGCTGTGCTCTTACCCTGTCTGCCTTCCTTTCACTCCTTTGCCTTTCACTCTTGGCCAGTGATTATTGAGAGTACAATATTCATCTCTGTGCACAATCAACTAAAATGGGACAGCTTTTCAAGTTTCAGTGCAAGATATTGTCTGGCTTTGTGGTTTCCAGGATTATACAACGTTCCAAATTGTGGTTTTATTGACAAATGAGTACATATATCTGGCATGAGCAAGAGTTAGCTTCAGAGTAGGTGGAAATAACTTACTAAATGGAACGTGGCTGGTATTCTACGATTACTATATTTAAGTTTGTTAAAGGTTTAGGTTTCTGTAGCAAATATGTATAATCCTAGGAGTAGCAAGAATTTAGGGCCTCATGAACTAAGTCCTTTCTTGGAACGTGGTGAATGAATATCTTCTGAGAAGAGCAGCCTAGAGAAAGAGATTTCAGGTGAAAAAGGGGCTTGCCGGGAATAGGAGGAAGGCAGTGAGGGAAGGCCAAGTGAAGGGCTTCCCCAACAATCAACGGGCTTCACATCCATGCCAACATCTTGCTAGATCATGGGTGCATTTCCACTCCACTGATGTGTGGCTGCTGGAGACCTCTCTCTTTTCAAAATGCCTTGGGGAAGAAATTCTATCTATGCTTATTGTATTCAAGTACCTGTCTTTCTTCTGGAACATAATTCCAAATAGGCCTGGGCTTGAAGGGTACCTATTGTAATTTAGTCAATAAGCACTCAACCTCTTAATCTCTTCCGCTATACCCTGAATGGGCCAAGGTGGCCATAGCTGCCACCTACTGGGCTGCATGCTTTGCCCATATGGAGAAAAGGAACGTTGTTTCCAAGCCAATTTCTGGGTCCACAGCATCTCCATTAAGTATATTTCCACCTTCCATTTGCAACTGGGAGGATTTCC